>NW_028158610.1:0-33432 GCF_964263955.1 Coregonus lavaretus | reverse complement strand
CTAGAATGTTTCATCAGTAGTTCTGGAAGGTTTGAGGAGTTCTGGAGGGTTTGAGGAGTTCTGGAGGGTTTGAGGAGTTCTGGAGGGTTTGAGGAGTTCTGGAGGGTTTGAGGAGTTCTGGAGGGTTTGAGGAGTTCTGGAGGGTTTGAGGAGTTCTACATACAGTGTAATGCTTAGCCGTTAATGCAGTGCGTTGTGTCGTCCCTGTGCACCAGTGATGTTCCTGTTGTCCCCCTGACTGTGTGTGAATGTGTCATTTAATCATCTGAGTGTGGCAGCGGAGGCGCTAGCTGTCCATCGTGAAATAACTCCAGTTCTTCCTGGCTGCTGCGTCGTTAACTCTGGGGATGAGGGATATTCTGGGGGCATCAACAGTTGGGGAATGTGCTGTGTGTGCTGTGTAAGGCTGGTCCTGCCAGATACGAACACGGCTGGTCCTGCCAGATACGAACACGGCTGGTCCTGCCAGATACGAACACGGCTGGTCCTGCCAGATACAAACACGGCTGGTCCTGCCAGATACAAACACGGCTGGTCCTGCCAGATACAAACACGGCTGGTCCTACCAGATACAAACACGGCTGGTCCTGCCAGATACAAACACGGCTGGTCCTACCAGATACAAACACGGCTGGTCCTGCCAGATACAAACACGGCTGGTCCTGCCAGATCCAAACACGGTGCAGTTGAATGTCTCAGATAGGGCTCCAAGCCTGGACTAATATATCTAGTGTCAACATTTGACCTGTTCTCTTTATCTTCCATACCTCCCCCAATCAATCAAATGGATTTATAAAGTCCTTTTTACATCAGCGGACATCACAAAGTGCTATACGGAAACCCAGCCTAAAACCCCAAACAGCAAGCAATGCAGATGTAGAAGCACAGTGGCTAGGAAAAACTATCTAGAAAGGCAGAAACCTAGAGAGGAACCAGGCACTGAGGGGTGGCCAGTCCTCTTCTGGCTGTGCCGGGTGGAGAGGAACCAGGCTCTGAGGGGTGGCCAGTCCTCTACTGGCTGTACTGGCTAGACCAGAGGAACCAGGCTCTGAGGGGTGGCCAGTCCTCTACTGGCTGTACTGGGTAGAGAGGAACCAGGCTCTGAGGGGTGGCCAGTCCTCTTCTGGCTGTACTGGGTAGAGAGGAACCAGGCTCTGAGGGGTGGCCAGTCCTCTACTGGCTGTACTGGGTAGAGAGGAACCAGGCTCTGAGGGGTGGCCAGTCCTCTTCTGGCTGTGCCGGGTGGAGAGGAACCAGGCTCTGAGGGGTGGCCAGTCCTCTACTGGCTGTACTGGCTAGACCAGAGGAACCAGGCTCTGAGGGGTGGCCAGTCCTCTACTGGCTGTACTGGGTAGAGAGGAACCAGGCTCTGAGGGGTGGCCAGTCCTCTTCTGGCTGTGCCGGGTGGAGAGGAACCAGGCTCTGAGGGGTGGCCAGTCCTCTACTGGCTGTACTGGCTAGACCAGAGGAACCAGGCACTGAGGGGTGGCCAGTCCTCTTCTGGCTGTGCCGGGTGGAGAGGAACCAGGCTCTGAGGGGTGGCCAGTCCTCTACTGGCTGTACTGGCTAGACCAGAGGAACCAGGCTCTGAGGGGTGGCCAGTCCTCTACTGGCTGTACTGGGTAGAGAGGAACCAGGCTCTGAGGGGTGGCCAGTCCTCTTCTGGCTGTACTGGGTAGAGAGGAACCAGGCTCTGAGGGGTGGCCAGTCCTCTACTGGCTGTACTGGGTAGAGAGGAACCAGGCTCTGAGGGGTGGCCAGTCCTCTTCTGGCTGTGCCGGGTGGAGAGGAACCAGGCTCTGAGGGGTGGCCAGTCCTCTACTGGCTGTACTGGCTAGACCAGAGGAACCAGGCTCTGAGGGGTGGCCAGTCCTCTACTGGCTGTACTGGGTAGAGAGGAACCAGGCTCTGAGGGGTGGCCAGTCCTCTACTGGCTGTACTGGGTAGAGAGGAACCAGGCTCTGAGGGGTGGCCAGTCCTCTTCTGGCTGTGCCGGGTGGAGTGGAACCAGGCTCTGAGGGGTGGCCAGTCCTCTACTGGCTGTACAGGGTAGAGAGGAACCAGGCTCTGAGGGGTGGCCAGTCCTCTACTGGCTGTACAGGGTAGAGAGGAACCAGGCTCTGAGGGGTGGCCAGTCCTCTACTGGCTGTACTGGGTAGAGAGGAACCAGGCTCTGAGGGGTGGCCAGTCCTCTACTGGCTGTACTGGGTAGAGAGGAACCAGGCTCTGAGGGGTGGCCAGTCCTCTACTGGCTGTGCTGGGTAGAGAGGAACCAGGCTCTGAGGGGTGGCCAGTCCTCTACTGGCTGCCGGGTGGATATTATAACAGTACATGGCCATTAAGGCCAGATCGTTCTTCAAGATGTTAAAATGTTCATAGATGACCAGCAGGGTTAAACAATAATCACAGTGGTTATAGAGGGTGCAACAGGTCAGTACCTCAGGATTAAATGTCAGTTGGCCTTTCATAGCCAAGCATTCAGAGGTCGAGACAGCAGGTGCGGTAGAGAGGAAGTCGGTCCGGGACAAGGTAGCACGTCCGGTGAACAGGTCAGGGTTCCATAGCTGCAGGCAGAACAGTTGAAACTGGAGCAGCAGCACGACCAGGTGGACTGGAGACAGCCAGGAGTCATCAGGCCAGGGAGGACTGGGGACAGCCAGGAGTCGTCAGGGAGGACTGGGGACAGCCAGGAGTCATCAGGTCAGGGAGGACTGGGGACAGCCAGGAGTCATCAGGTCAGGGAGGACTGGGGACAGCCAGGAGTCATCAGGTCAGGGAGGACTGGGGACAGCCAGGAGTCATCAGGCCAGGGAGGACTGGGGACAGCCAGGAGTCATCAGGTCAGGGAGGACTGGGGACAGCCAGGAGTCGTCAGGGAGGACTGGGGACAGCCAGGAGTCATCAGGTCAGGGAGGACTGGGGACAGCCAGGAGTCGTCAGGGAGGACTGGGGACAGCCAGGAGTCATCAGGCCAGGGAGGACTGGGGACAGCCAGGAGTCATCAGGTCAGGGAGGACTGGGGACAGCCAGGAGTCATCAGGTCAGGGAGGACTGGGGACAGCCAGGAGTCATCAGGTCAGGGAGGACTGGGGACAGCCAGGAGTCATCAGGTCAGGGAGGACTGGGGACAGCCAGGAGTCATCAGGTCAGGGAGGACTGGGGACAGCCAGGAGTCATCAGGTCAGGGAGGACTGGGGACAGCCAGGAGTCATCAGGTCAGGGAGGACTGGGGACAGCCAGGAGTCATCAGGTCAGGGAGGACTGGGGACAGCCAGGAGTCATCAGGTCAGGGAGGACTGGGGACAGCCAGGAGTCATCAGGTCAGGGAGGACTGAGGACAGCCAGGAGTCATCAGGTCAGGGAGGACTGGGGACAGCCAGGAGTCATCAGGTCAGGGAGGACTGGGGACAGCCAGGAGTCATCAGGTCAGGGAGGACTGGGGACAGCCAGGAGTCATCAGGTCAGGGAGGACTGGGGACAGCCAGGAGTCATCAGGTCAGGGAGGACTGAGGACAGCCAGGAGTCATCAGGTCAGGGAGGACTGGGGACAGCCAGGAGTCATCAGGTCAGGGAGGACTGGGGACAGCCAGGAGTCATCAGGTCAGGGAGGACTGGGGACAGCCAGGAGTCATCAGGTCAGGGAGGACTGGGGACAGCCAGGAGTCATCAGGTCAGGGAGGACTGGGGACAGCCAGGAGTCATCAGGTCAGGGAGGACTGGGGACAGCCAGGAGTCATCAGGTCAGGGAGGACTGGGGACAGCCAGGAGTCATCAGGTCAGGGAGGACTGGGGACAGCCAGGAGTCATCAGGTCAGGGAGTCCTGAGGACTGGAGACAGCCAGGAGTCATCAGGTCAGGGAGGACTGGGGACAGCCAGGAGTCATCAGGTCAGGGAGTCCTGAGGACTGATCCGTATCTTTCTTTCTATTGTCTTTGTCCTCCATACCTCCCTCTCTTTCTCTTGTCCTCTCTTCTCTCTCTCGCTCTCCCCTCTCTGCCAATCTCCTTCCCGTTACAGACTAATAGTAGATCAGCCGTGTAGACAAGGCCCTGTGGTTTAGGTACCGTCCTCACCTCCAGGCCTCAAACAGATTCCCCTGGTAATATCTCCATCAACATCCTTTTATCATCCAAAGGAAATACATTTAGTAGTGGTTATTAAATATCTCTCTAGGCGATAACATATCTCTTTGTTCATGTTGGGAACTGCTAGTGGTTTTATGACATGGAGTGTTTGGTAAGGGTGCACAGGAACAACCGCTCTCTTGTACGCACACACACACACACACACACACACACACACACACACACACACACACACACACACACACACACACACTCTGCTCAAACAATCTGGATAATGGATGTTGTTGGAGATTAAACAGGGCCTTTCCAACGGAGGCGAATGAGATGCATTAGGAAGTGTGTGTGTGTGTGTGTGGCTCTGAAAGGGGCGTGACTATGGGGCAGGTTAATCACTAGAGGTGAACTCAATCCCATCTGTCTCTGAGGAGGGGGAGGGGGAGGAGTGGGGGTGTCTACCACACACACCCCTCTACCAGTCCAGACATGTCTGCCTCTCCCTGCCTCCCTCCTCCCTCCCTCCCTGCCTCCCTCCCTCCCTGCCTCTTTCTTGAGGGGGGGGGGTCAGTCTCTCTTCACCCCTACACACTCACATAACCCCTCCACCTACCCGGGGTTGGTCTCTCAGATAGAGATGGCTCTTTTCAGTTCAACTGGTTTCGCACAGAGCCGTACATACAGTGCATTCAGAAAGTATTCAGACCCCTTGACTTTTTTCCACATTTTGTTACGTTACAGCCTTATTCTAAAATTGATTAAATTGTTTTTTTTACCCCTCATCAATCTACACACAATACCCCATAATGACAAAGCAAAAACAGGTTTTTAGAAATTTTACATAAGTATTCAGACCCTTTACTCAGTACTTTGTTGAAGCACCTTTGGCAGTGATTACAGCCTCGAGTCTTCTTGGGTATGACGCTACAAGCTTGGCACACCTGTATTTGGGGAGTTTCTCCCATTCTTCTCTGCAGAACCTCTCAAGCTCTGTCAGGTTGGATGGGGAGCGTTGCTGCAAAGCTATTTTCAGGTCTCTCCAGAGAAGTTTGATCGGGTTGAAGTCCGGGCTCTGGCTGGGGCCACTCAAGGACATTCAGAGACTTGTCCCGAAGCCACTCCTGCGTTGTCTTGGCTGTGTGCTTAGGGTCGTTGTCCTGTTGGAAGGTGAACCTTCACCCCAGTCTGAGGTCCTGAGCGCTCTGGAGCAGGTACTTTGCTCCGTTCATCTTTCCCTCGATCCTGACTAGTCTCCCAGTCCCTGCCACTGAAAAACATCCCCACAGCATGATGCTGCCACCACCATGCTTCACCGTAGGGATGGTGCCAGATTTCCTCCAGACATTACGCTTGGCATTCAGGCCAAAGAGTTCAATCTTGGTATCATCAGACCAGAGAATCTTGTTTCTCATGGTCTGAGAATCTTTAGGTGCCTTTTGGCAAACTCCAAGCGGGCTGTCATGTGCTTTTTACTGAGGAGTGGCTACTGAGGAGTGCTGCAGAGATGGTTGTCCTTCTGGAAGGTTCTCCCATCTCCACAGAGGAACTCTGGAGGTCTGTCAGAGTGACCATCGGGTTATTGGTCACCTCCCTGAACAAGGCCTTTCTCCCCGGATTGCTCAGTTTGGCCGGGCGGCCAGCTCTAGGAAGAGTCTTGGTGGTTCCAAACTTCTTCCATTTAAGAATGATGGAGGCCACTGTGTTCTTGGGGACCTTCAATGCTGCAGACATTTTTTGGTACCCTTCCCCAGATCTGTGCATCGCCACAATCCTGTCTCGGAGCTCTACGGACAATTCCTTCGACCTCATGGCTTGGTTTTTGCTCTGACATGCACTGTCAACTGTGAGACCTTATATAGAAAGGTGTGTGCCTTTCCAAATCATATCCAATCAATTGAATTTACCACAGGTGGACTCCAATCAAGTTGTAGAAACATCTCAAGGATGATCAATGGAAACAGGATGCACCTGAGCTCAATTTCAAGTCTCATAGCAAAGGGTCTAAATACTTATGTAAATCGGATATGTCTGTATTTTTATTTTTAATAAATTTGCAAACATTTCTAAACCTGTTTTCACTCTGTCAGTATGGGGTATTGTTTGTAGATTGCAGATAAAAAAAAAAATATTTAATCAATTTTAGAATAAGGCTGTAACGTAACAAAATATGGAAAAAGTCAAGGGGTCTGAATACTTTCCGAAGGCACTGTATATGTATACTATCATTCCAAAATTTGGGGTCACTTAGTAATGTCTTTGTTTTCCATGAAAACATACATGAAATGAGTTTGAATAGGAAATATAGCAACATTAATAGGAAATGTAGTCATTGACAAGGTTAGAAATAATGATTTTTAATTGAAATAATAATTGTGTCCTTCAAACTTTGCTTTTCGTCAAAGAATCCTCCATTTGCAGCAATGTTAGCCTTGTAGACCTTTGGCATTCTAGTTGTCAATTTGTTGAGGTAATCTGAAGAGATTTCACCCCATGCTTCCTGAAGCACCTCCCACAAGTTGGATTGGCTTGATGGGCACGTCTTACGGTCAAGCTGCTCCCACAACAGCTCAATAGGGTTGCGATCCGGTGACTGTGATGGCCATTCCATTATAGACAGAATACCAGCTGACTGCTTCTTCCCTAAATAGTTATTGCATAGTTTGGAGCTGTGCTTTGGGTCATTGTCCTGTTGTAGGAGGAAATTGGCTCCAATCAAGCACCGTCCACAGGGTATGGCATGGCGTTGCAAAATGGAGTGATAGCCTTCCTTCTTCAAGATCCCTTTTACCCTGTACAAATCTCCCACTTTACCACCACCAAAGCACCCCCAGACCATCACATTGCCTCCACCATTCTTGACAGATGGCATCAAGCACTCCTCCAGCGTCTTTTCATTTGGTCTGCGTCTCACAAATGTTCTTCTTTGTGATCCGAACACCTCAAACTTCGATTTGTCTGTCCATAACACTTTTTTCCAATCTTCCTCTGTCCAGTGTCTCTGTTCTTTTGCCCATCTTAATCTTTTATTTTTATTGGCCAGTCAGAGATATGGCTTTTTCTTTGCAACTCTGCCTAGAAGGTCAGCATCCCGGAGACGCCTCTTCACTGTTGACGTTGAGACTGGTGTTTTGCGGGTACTATTTAATGAAGCTGCCAGTTGAGGACCTGTGAAGCGTCTGTTTCTCAAACTAGACACTGTATTTGTCCTCTTGCTTAGTTGTGCACCAGGGGCCTCCCACTCCGCTTTCTATTCTGGTTAGAGCCAGTTTGCCCTGTTCTGTGAAGGGAGTAGTACACAGCGTTGTACAAGATCTTCAGTTTCTTGGCAATTTCTCGCATGGAATAGCCTTCATTTCTCAGAACAAGAATAGACTGACTAGTTTCAGAAGAAAGTTCTTTGTTTCTGGCCATTTTGATTCTGTAATCGAACCCACAATTGCTGATGCTCCAGATACTCGTCTCAAAAAGGCCAGTTTTATTGCTTCTTTAATCAGCACAACAGTTTTCAGCTGTGCTAACATAATTGTAAAAGGGTTTTCTAATGATCAATTAGCCTTTTTAAAATGATAAACTTGGATTAGCAAACACAACGTGCCATTGGAACACAGGACTGATGGTTGCTGATAATGGGCCTCTGTACGCCTATGTAGATATTCCATTAAAAAATCTGCAGTTTCCAGCTACAATAGCCGTTTACAACATTAACTATGTCTACACTGTATTTCTGATCAATTTGATGTTATTTTAATGGACAAAATAATTGCTTTTATTTCGAAAACAAGGACATTTCTAAGTGACCCTAAACTTTTGACTGGTAGTGTGTGTGTGTGTGTGTGTGTGTGTGTGTGTGTGTGTACATACACACACACACACACACACACTACCAGTCAAAAGTTTAGGGTCACTTAGAAATGTCCTTGTTTTCGAAATAAAAGCAATTATTATTAAAGTTTTAGAAAACCTACTCATTCTACATTGTAGAATAATAGTGAAGACATCAAAACTATGAAATAACACATATGGAATCATGTAGTAACCAAAAAAGTGTTAAACAAATCAAAATATATTTTGAGATTTTTCAAAGTAGCCACCCTTTGCCTTGATAACAACTTTGCACACTCTTGGCATTCTCTCAACCAGCTTCATGAGGTAGTCACCTGGAATGCATTTCATTTAACAGGTGTGCCTTCTTAAAAGTTAATTTGTGGACTTTCTTTCCTTCTTAATGCGTTTGAGCCAACAAGTTGGGGGGGGTATACAGAAGATAGCCCTATTTGGTAAAAGACCAAGTCCATATTATGGCAAGAACATCTCAAATAAGCAAAGAGAAACGACAGTCCATCATTACTTTAAGACATGAAGGTCAGTCAATCCGTATAATTTCAAGAACTTTGAAAGTTTCCTCAAGTGCAGTTGCAAAAACCATCAAGCGCTATGATGAAACTGGCTCTCATGAGGACCGCCACAGGAATGGAAGACCCAGAGTTACCTCTGCTGCAGAGGATACGTTCATTAGAGTTACCAGCCTCAGAAATTGCAGCCCAAATAAATGCTTCACAGAGTTCAAGTAACAGACACATCTCAACATCAACTGTTCAGAGGAAACTGTGTGAATCAGGCCTTCATGGTCGAATTGCTGCAAAGAAACCACTACTAAAGGACACCAATAAGAAGACTTGCTTGGGCCAAGAAACATGAGCAATGGACATTCGACCGGTGGAAATCTGTCCTTTGGTCTGATGTGTCCAAATTTGAGATTTCTGGTTCCAACCGCCATGTCTTTGTGAGACGCAGAGTAGGTGAACGGATGATCTCCGCATGTGTGGTTCCCACCGTGAAGCATGGAGGAGGAGGTGTGATGGTGCTTTGCTGGTGACACTCGTGATTTATTTAGAATTCAAGGCACACTTAACCAGCATGGCTACCACAGCGATACGCCATCCCATCTGGTTCGCTCTTAGTTGGACTATCATTTTGTTTTTCAACAGGACAATGACCCAAAACACACCTTCAGGCTGTGTGTCAGGGCTATTTGACAGGGCAGTACATTTTATTCGGCAGAGTCATTGTGTCTTTTCATGCTTGTTATGGTTCACTCCGGTTTGTTTTCTAATCTCTTTTCACGGAGAGGATCAACTCTGTCATTTCTGTCGGCTCTTGTACCTGTGGTGAGGTTTGATGTACGGGAGTGTGTGTGTGTGTGTGTGTGTGTGTGTCACACACATCTGGTAGAACAGGCTTTGGGGCCTTGGGAAAGTAATACAACAGAAGCATTAGTGAGAACCACTCTAACCACTAATCATTACACTGTTAACGACCTGCATTAACATGTTTAATGTTGCCCAGATTGGTAGCTCATAGAGACAGTTAGTCATGTTTAGGTAAACATTATGGAGAGAGAATATGAACTGCACCTTTTTTGAGTGGATCCACTGGTCTGTTTTTGTTACTGTGGTAGTCTGTTTCCAAAGCCACTGTCTACCTAGAGACTTTTACTGTGGTAGTCTGTTTTCAAAGCCACTGTCTACCTAGAGACTTTTACTGTGGTAGTCTGTTTTCAAAGCCACTGTCTACCTAGAGACTTTTACTGTGGTAGTCTGTTTCCAAAGCCACTGTCTAGCTAGAGACTTTTACTGTGAACACTCTTTCAGCATTGGAATTGTTTTTGTTGTCAGTCATCTTAACATGTCTCTGTCTCTCTCTCTCTCTCGTTTCTCTCTCTCTCTGTTTCTCTCTCTGTCTCTCTCTCTGTGTCTCTCTCTCTGTGTCTCTCTCTGTGTGTCTCTCTCTGTCTCTCTCTCTCTGTCTCTCTCTCTCTCTCTCTCTGTCTCTCTCTAGGTGAGAAGCCGTACAGGTGTTCGTGGGAGGGGTGTGACTGGCGTTTCGCCCGCTCTGATGAGTTGACCCGTCACTTCAGGAAACACACAGGAGCCAAACCGTTCCAATGCTCAGTCTGCTCCCGCTCCTTCTCCCGATCTGACCACCTGGCCCTGCACATGAAGAGGCACCAGAACTAACACACACACACACACACACACACACACAGAGAGACAGACACAGACACACACACACACACACAGAGACACACACACAGACACACACACACACACACACACACACAGACACAGACACAGACACACACACACACAGACACTCACATTCAAAACGCTAACTTGAATCACAAATAACATGCACTCAAACCAGGGAATGTTAAACCTAAACTACGCAGTGGTACACAACCACTTTTCTGGAATGTTCCTTGTTGTCTAGACCAGTGGCTCCCAAACTGTGGGCTGGGTCCTGGTTGTGGTAGGTGGTATGATATATTTTTGTGAATTGCACAAAATGGAAGAAAAAAAACAACAAAAAAACGCTTTCAGTGTAAACTTAAACCACTAAAACCAAATGAAAAGTATCTAGAAAAGATAATGGACCTATATCATTTTTTTAAAATAATATCCTATAATCTTTGAGAACGTACATTCACCAAACTGGAAGCTAGCCAGTCAGTCCCCCATTGATGTTGTTGTAATGTTGGAGCAGAAGAACGCAGCATTAGCCACGTCCAAAATGGGCCTCCATTTTCTTCCCCAGGGCCCAGACATGACTCCGCCCATTGCCACGCCCCCTGCCACACCCCTTTCCCATCCAGAATAAACCCCTGCATTGTCACAAATAATTTCATAATTCTACTGTACATTTCTTAACATTTCTTCTTTGAAGAAGAGGGTATTATTCATATTTTTTATTTTTGATTTTTTGGTCTGTGTGTTTTTTCACTGCTCAACCCTCATGGTGGGTCGCGACTCCAAAAATAAGTTTGGGAACCCCTGGTTTGGACTACAGTAGAACATATCATCTAGGAGGGGAGGGGAGGGGGGGCTGGTACTGCTATTGAACTATTGATGTGTTCACGTTCTGTGTTGTTATGGCAATCATCTCACATGTTCCCTCTAAAGGGGGAAACGGTTCCACCTGTCTTTTTGTTTTGTTTTTGTTTTATGTGTGTCCGTAACTACGGTAGCAGAACTGTTTCTCACCAATCCTTTTCATTTTGCACTTAAATGGTTTTGACTGGAAGATGACATCTGTTAGTTTTCCTAAAACACATCACTGGAATCATAGTAATTCTCCACACCAGGTGCCTCCCAAACGTCTCCCTATACTATATGGGGAATAGTGATAGTCTTCATCGGGTGCAGTATAGGGAATAGTAATACAAAAACAATAAATTATGATCTTCTCTCTAGATGGAAGGAGAGGTGATTTTTAATTATTTAAATCCAGGTAGATGAGGTAAAGACTTGGGAGATGAGCTGTATAATTTGTACAGACCTCTTTACACACTGGTGAAATATGATTTTATCTGTGCTTCTCTCTCTCTGGTGCTTTATCCTTTTTAATAGAGGGTGTCCAATCGAAAAAAACGCGTATTTTGAACCAATGGGTAAAAATAATGTTAATTGTGTAGATAATCCTCTTCAGAAAACCAACGGTCCAAACCTCATGTCTCTATCGGGATACGTTCAGTTTTTACCTTTTTGTAGGATGGCCAGAATTAGGGTGACTAAATCAATGAAGGCCAGAAAAACAAGTGGTCAGAAATCAGGACAATGGCATTGTGACAGCCAGGCTGTATGGTCATTATCTCCCCGACATGCTGACCATTGTACCGTCATCTTGGCGAATCCGGAGGACATCAAACAATATCAAGGTAAGATGGATATCGATTTTTGAGACATGCCATGTAGTATTTTTAATATTTTAGTATAAGCTTTTCATATTAATGCGTAGTTCCTGTTCTTTTTCGAAGACTTGTCAAGAAAACAAGTGTATCTCTGACCTGTCTGACGAGCACTGAGCAAACCCCCAAGCTTTTTATTTTCAAAGCATTTTACATTTAATTCAGCTAATTCAGCTTTTTGCGAGCCGCGGAAACAACTTTGAAGACGACCACAAAATGTAAAATCCTCAAAAGGTTCGGCGATAAAGCTCCTCCGCTCTCTATCGGATGTATTAGGTTACGAAATCAGACTTTTTGGATATAAAATTAATCATATGTTAGAGAGACCCGACTGAATGATTCAGAAACGTGAAGAATCATATTTGTCTTGGTAAAATGTATTTTATAGCATAAGGAAGTGAAACGTTTTCTCCTCCTCCGGGCAGAGTGGTGGACACCTTTACTTAACATTGAATGTAATATATAAGACCACATTGACTGTTGTTCTGTCAACTGAAGGACTGGAGCTTCAGACATCGTTTCATCCGAAGTGCCTCTCTGTGGTCTTCTGAGCTCCACCTAAAAGGTACTTTGAGCAATTTGGGCGCGTCCCAAAAAGCACCCTTTTCCCTATATAGTGCACTACTTTTCACCTTAAGTGGTGCACTATGTATGGAAATATGGTGCCAATTGAAACTGCCTGGTACTATAATGCAAAATCTAACTTTATTTATTTAATGATACTTGGACAAGAGGGAATCAATATTTTCTCAGATCTGCCATTTTATTTTGTGTAACTAAAATGCCTTAATGTAAATACCTGCTCTGTAAATAATGTTTGATTTTTAGTTTTTTGCTCTTATTATTATTTTTTTTAACAAAAGGGAAGAACTTGCAAACTGCCCTGCACCCATGCTGTGTGACTTTTATTTTAGTTTTAAATATTTTAATGATGGTATTGTTTTTATATTTGTAATTTGAACCTATTTTGTAGATTCACTTTTGGTAAAAAATGTAAACTCTGAAGACTGAGATTGTTGTTCTCTTTTAAACTGAGTGAAACAAATAAATCCTAATCAAATAAATCTAGTTGTCACTTTTACGTTTGTTGTCATGATTCAGTGTGTTTTTGTGGAGAAAAACACGACTGCGACGGTCCGACGTAGCAGTCAAAAGCAAGACTCTTCTCCCTCGGTTTCCCAATAAAACGTTTGTCTTGTCACCTTTTCATGTCCAAAGGTTTCCCTAACCGTTCGTCCACCCGTGTTTGCGTAGCAGGAAGTGCCACAGCTAAGCATGTCTACATGTTTGTTACCAGGTGAGTCAGGAATAAAACCTGTTGAAGTGGTTTGACGGGTGTCTTACTGGGATCTTGGCTCAACTTGTTATTGTCATACCTCAGATCACAGAGAGATATTAGCGAAAAGAAGAGATTCTGAATCCTTTAGGAAAAGAGATTGCAAACATGGTTGTGTTTTTACTTTTAAAAAGTTTGAAAGATAAAAATTGTCTCGTTGATGCCAATCGAAAAACAACGTGATTTTTAAAGACCAAAGAGAAATTCCTCAGGTGAGATCTGAAGACTGACTGACTTGTTCTGGAATGTTCATTATGATTCCAGAAGCTTTACTGTGGAACGTTTACCTACTGTCCACCGTCCCAGTCTGTCAGCACAGTTGTCGAACCCCTCCTAGCTAGTTTTATGAACTCCCCTTCACAACATGGCTCTGATCGGTCTCTGATTGGAGACTACAGTGGATCTGTCTCTGATTGGAGACTACAGTGGATCTGTCTTTGATTGGAGACTACAGTGGATCTGTCTCTGATTGGAGACTACAGTGGATCTGTCTCTGATTGGAGACTACAGTGGATCTGTCTCTGATTGGAGACTACAGTGGATCTGTCTCTGATTGGAGACTACAGTGGATCTGTCTCGGGTAGCAAACAGCGCAGCGGCGGTGCTTCTCAGGGTGTTACATCCCAAATGCTACTCTATTCCGTACTAAGTAGTGCCCTGTTGGGCTCTATTTAAATAAATAAAAACGGGGCCGGTGTATACCTCTATAGGGTATAGTGTATCATTTGGGACATAGCCGGGGTGTTACATCACTCTGACAGCCAACAACCTGCAGGAGCCCTGCTGCACATCAACACTGTTCTCTTTGATGTGACATCAGGAAACCATGAAAAAGGAAAACGTTATTTAATCGTAGAGGGAAAGTAAGGGAATTTCCCCTTGACTGACTCTCTGCCTCTCTCTCTCTCTCTCTGCCTCTCTCTGCATCTCTCTCTCTGCCTCTCTCTCTCTCTCTCTGCCTCTCTCTGCATCTCTCTCTCTGCCTCTCTCCCTCTCTCTCTCTATTCAATTCAATTTCAATTTAAGGGCTTTATTGGCATGGGAAACGTATGTTAACATTGCCAAAGCAAGTGAAGTAGATAGTAAACAAAAGTGAAATAAATATTAACAGGAAACATTACACTCAGAAGTTTCAAAAGAATAAAGACATTTCAAATGTCATATTATGTATATATACAGTGTTGTAACAATGTGCAAATATCTCTCTCTCTCTGTCTCTCTCTCTCTCTCTCTGCCTCTCTCTCTCTCTGCCTCTCTCCCTCTCTCTCTGCCTCTCTCAATTCAATTCAATTTCAATTTAAGGGCTTTATTGGCATGGGAAACGTATGTTAACATTGCCAAAGCAAGTGAAGTAGATAGTAAACAAAAGTGAAATAAACAAATATTAACAGGAAACATTACACTCAGAAGTTTCAAAAGAATAAAGACATTTCAAATGTCATATGTATATATACAGTGTTGTAACGATGTGCAAATATCTCTCTCTCTCTCGCTGCCTCTCTCTCTCTCTCTCTCTCTCTCTCTCTCTCTCTCTCTCTCTCTCTCTCTCTCTCTGTCTCTCTCTCTCTCTCTCTCTCTCTCTCTATGCCTCTCTCTCTCTCTCTGCCTCTCTGTCTCTCTCTCTCTCTGCCTCTCTCTCTCTCTCTGCCTCTCTCTCTCTCTCTTTCTCTCTGCCTCTCTCTCTCTCTGCCCCCTCTCTCTCTCTCTGCCTCTCTCCCTGCCACTCTCTCTCTCTCAGCCTCTCTCTCTCAGCCTCTCTCTCTCTCTCTCTCTCTCTCTCTCTCTCTCTCTCTCTCTCTGCCTCTCTCTCTGCCTCTCTCTCTCTCTCTGCCTCTCTCTCTGCCTCTCTCTCTGCCTCTCTCTCTGCCTCTCTTTCTCTCTGCCTCTCTCTCTCTCTGCCCCTCTCTCTCTCTCTGCCCCTCTCTCTCTGCCTCTCTCTCTCTGCCTCTCTCCCTGCCACTCTCTCTCTCTCAGCCTCTCTCTCTCTCTCTGCCTCTCTCTCTCTCTCTCTCTCTCTCTCTCTCTCTCTCTCTGCCTCTCTCTCTGCCTCTCTCTCTCTCTCTCTCTCTCTCTGCCTCTCTCTCTCTCTCTCTGCCTCTCTCTCTCTCTCTCTGCCTCTCTCTCTCTCTCTCTGCCTCTCTCTCTCTCTCTCTCTCTCTCTCTCTCTGCCTCTCTTTCTCTCTGCCTCTCTCTCTCTGCCTCTCTCCCTCTCTCTCTCTCTGCCTCTCTCCCTGCCACTCTCTCTCTCAGCCTCTCTCTCTCTCTCTCTCTCTCTCTCTCTCTCTCTCTCTCTCTCTTTCTCTCTGCCCCTCTCTGTCTCTGCCTCTCTGCCCCCCCCCCCCATTTTCTCTCTCTGTGTATACACATGGTCTTAGTTTGTCTCAGCATTAACCCTGGATGTAATGTACCTCAGATGTCTAAAGAGAAAGAGGAGGATCATGTAAACGCTGGAAGCTCCAGAGGACCCAATCAGATGCTTCCTCCTGAGATGTCCTCCTCCTCCTCCTCTCTCCATCCATTCACTGAATCCCCCTCCTCCTCTCCTCCCTACAGAGTGATCAGGTTATTGTTTTAATGTACAGGCAGGGACCCTCCCCACCCCCTCAGGTTATTGTTTTAATGTACAGTCAGGGACCCTCCCCACCCCCTCAGTTTAAAGGTGGCGGTCAGTTGGACGACCTGCTCACGCTTTATCAATAAGACTCCGGCTGCATCCTGTTCTCTACCTAGTGCACCGCTTTAGACTAGAGTCCTATATGGGCCCCTGGTCAAAAGTAGTGCACTCTGTAGTGCGTAGGGTTCCATTTGGGTCTAGACTCCTGGCTGTTAGCGGAACAAAAGACAGAGCTCGGTACCGAGCGGAAATCACCCCAAACAGGGGAGGAAGACTTGTTGTTTAAAGTGAAGGTTGTTAACGTCAAGGAGAGGGTGACCGTGGGGAGGATTAGAATGATGTACTGCTTGTATTCTGACTTTACCAACCACCTACCACTGTTGGCCTCAAATGTACTGCGTGTTTTCTGACATGAAGGGCTTTCTGACTTTACCAACCACCAACCAACCCACTGTTGGGCCCCCAGCAAAATAGGTAGTTGCAGTTCCTCAAACCTTTTCTACCATTGTTTGTTGTTGAGGAGCTAATTGACTTCACCTATAAATGATGAGCTTGGCGTGGTGTCTGTTTTCTCCATAGGATATGTTTATTAAGTAAACCATACTGTTAGTTGAAATCTCAGTTGTGTTCTACCACTGTTGGGCCTTCCTGTATAATCAATATTAACCACTCCTATATGGACAGACGCTGTGAGGAAGCTGTTCGGGGTCCTGTTGGTTCCGCTTGCCGTGCGGTAGCAGAAAGAACAGTCTTGTGGCTGGAGTCTTCGAAAACGTTTTGGGCCTTCCTCTGACACCGCCTGGTATAGAGGTCCTGGATGGCAGGAAGCTTGGCCCCAGTGATGTACTGGGCCATACGCACCACCCTCTGTAGTGCCTTGTGGCCGGATGCCGAGCAGTTGCCATACCAGGCGGTGATGCAGCCAGTCAAGATGCTCTCGATGGTGCAGCTGTAGAACTCTGAGGATCTGAGGGCCCCATGCCAAATCTTTTCAGCCTCCTGAGGGGGAAGAGGTGCTGTCGTTCCCTCTTCACAACTGTGTGTGTGTGTGTGTGTGTGGGCCATCTTAATTCCTTAGTGATATGGACACAGAGGAACATGAAGCTCTCGACTCGCTCCACTACAGCCCCATCGATGTGGATGGGCCAAAATGGGCCAAAATTCACCCAACTTATTGTGGGAAGCTTGTGGAAGGCTACCCGAAACGTTTGACCCAAGTTAAACAATTTAAAGGCAATGCTACCAAATACTAATTGAGTGTATGTAAACTTCTGACCCACTGGGAATGTGATGAAAGAAATAAAAGCTGAAATAAATCATTCTCTCTACTATTATTCAGAAATTTCACTTTCTTAAAATAAAGTGGTG
This sequence comes from Coregonus lavaretus, assembly GCF_964263955.1. Taxonomy (NCBI): domain Eukaryota; kingdom Metazoa; phylum Chordata; class Actinopteri; order Salmoniformes; family Salmonidae; genus Coregonus; species Coregonus lavaretus. The sequence continues at coordinate 16,290 of NW_028158610.1, read as the reverse complement.
ATCCTAACTGACCTAAGACAGGGGATTTTTACTAGGATTAAATGTCAGGAATTGTGAAAAACTGAGTTTAAATGTATTTGGCTAAGGTGTATGTAAACTTCCGACTTCAACTGTAGGTGCCATAGGGCGAAAGTCATTTAGGCAGGTTACCTTGGCGTTCTTGGGCAAAGGGACTATGGTGGTACGCTTGAAACAAGTTGGTATTACAGACCGTTTCAGGGACAGATTGAAAATGTCAGTGAAGACACTTGACAGCTGGTCAGATCATAATCTGAGTACGCGTCCTGGTATTCCGGCCTTGCGAATGTTAACCTGTTGAAAGGTCTTACTCACATCGGCCATGGAGAGCGAGATCACACAGTCATCCGGAACAGCTGGTGCTCTCATGCATGGTTCAGTGTTGCTTGTCTCGAAGTGAGCATAGAAGGCATTTAGCTCATCTGGTAGGCTCGCGTCTGGGGCAGGACTGTGTCGAGGCACAGATCTGGGGAAAGGTACCAAAACATTTCTTCAGCATTGAAGGTCCCCAAGAACACGGTGGCCTCCATCATTTGGAACCACCAAGACTCTTCCTAGAGCTGTCCGCCCGGCCAAACTGAGCAATCGGGGGATAAGAACCTTGGTCACGGAGGTGACCAAGAACCCAATGGAGCTCCAGAGTTCCTCTGTGAAGATGGGAGAACCTTCCAGAAGGACAACTATCTCTGCAGCACTCCACCAATCAGGCCTTTATGGTAGAGTGGCCAGACAGAAGCCACTCCTCAGTAAAAGGCACATGACAGCCCCCTTGGAGTTTTCCAAAAGGCACCTAAAGACTCTCAGACCATGTGAAACAAGAATCTCTGGTCTGATGAAACCGAGATTGAACTATTTGGCCTGAATGCCAAGCGTCACGTCTGGAGGAAACACCATGCTTCCCCCTTCGGAGAAGCATGGTGGTGGCAGCATCATGCTGTGGGGATGTTTTTCAGCGGCAGGGACTGGGAGACTAGTCCGGATCGAGGGAAAGATGAACAGAGCAAAGTACAGAGAGATCCTTGATGAAAACCTGCTCCAGAGCGCTCAGGACCTCAGACTGGGCCGAAGGTTCACCTTCCAACAGGAGAACGACCCTAAGCACACAGCCAAGACAACGCAGGAGTGGCATCGGGACAAGTCTCTGAATGTCCTTGAGTGGCCCAGCCAGTAGCCCGGACTTGAAACCGATCGAACATCTCTGGAGAGACCTGAAAATAGCTGTGCAGCGACGCTCTCCCATCCAACCTGACAGAGCTTGAGAGGATCTGCAGAGAAGAATGGGAGAAACTCCAACATTGCTTTCAGAGATGAACATGAACTTGATGAATTGAGTGCTACAGTATCTTTACAGTGAAAAGACAAGCTTCTCCTCAGTGGGATGATCTTGTCTCTACTGTCACTTTATCAAGTCGATATCAGGTCTTCACTGTGTTTAGTAACTAAGCAGTGATATGAACTAACAGCATGACAAGCAGACTGTATGGAGCTCCTCCCTGTTTAATAGGACTATTTTACTATTTCCAAGAAAAAGAACAACTTCATCCTTTTTAATGGTGATTAATTGTCCTAGAAAAAGCCCTTCTACCCCCTTTATAACCAGCTCATATTCTGCCTATTGATCTCTGAGAAAGATTGAGCTCAAAGTACCAAGTAAATCAGTCACTCCAGTATCAGCTAATGTTTCTGTAAATATCACTGTGCATGAAACTTTAAATAGGACGTTTTTTTTTTTGTGTGCTTCTCTTTAGAAAGCACAGCCAATCTCTGTCTCTCTTTCTTCAGCAGTGACAGCTGAATAGTGAGCGCTTTTTGTGTCCTTATCACCACTGGATCCAGGTGGAGAATAGCCCATACACACGGACACACATCTTTTTCATTGACATTTTAGTCATTTAGCAGACACTCTTATCCAGAACGACTTACAGTTAGTGAGTGCATACATTTTAATACATTTTTTTCGTACCTAGATACATACAACCCTTCATCATTCATAGCTACATACTGCCTTTCATCATGCATAGCTACATACAACCCTTCATCATTCATAGCTACATACTGCCTTTCATTATTCATAGCTACATATAACCCTTCATCATGCATAGCTACATACACATACAGACTTTCATCAATGTTCTTTACTCACCTATATCATGGGACTAATCGACCACTTCCCTGTACAAATAGCTAATGTATAACCCAGCCCCATTCAAAGCCTATACATCTGTGCCAATAACAGAGATTAGAGTGATTAGAGTCAAAGTTGTGGGGTGTAAATGGACTAATAACTAACTACTACCCGTAAGGGTTAATGGCTGCAGTTCCATACAGGAACAGCAGTATAGTAGGCTTCACCCTGTCGTAAACATTCTCAAAGACAGCCCTGGTTAGAGCAAGCTGCTGTGGTCGGTGTCAACCCAACACAAAGACAGCCCTGGTTAGAGCAAGCTGCTGTGGTCGGTGTCAACCCAACACAAAGACAGCCCTGGTTAGAGCAAGCTGCTGTGGTCGGTGTCAACCCAACACAAAGACAGCCCTGGTTAGAGCAAGCTGCTGTGGTCGGTGTCAACCCAACACAAAGACAGCCCTGGTTAGAGCAAGCTGCTGTGGTCGATGTCAACCCAACACAAAGACAGCCCTGGTTAGAGCAAGCTGCTGTGGTCGATGTCAACCCAACACAAAGACAGCCCTGGTTAGAGCAAGCTGCTGTGGTCAATGTCAACCCAACACAAAGACAGCCCTGGTTAGAGCAAGCTGCTGTGGTCGATGTCAACCCAACACAAAGACAGCACTGGTTAGAGCAAGCTGCTGTGGTCGATGTCAACCCAACACAAAGACAGCCCTGGTTAGAGCAAGCTGCTGTGGTCGATGTCAACCCAACACAAAGACAGCCCTGGTTAGAGCTGTGGTCGGTGTCAACCCAACACAAAGACAGCCCTGGTTAGAGCAAGCTGCTGTGGTCGATGTCAACCCAACACAAAGACAGCCCTGGTTAGAGCTGTGGTCGGTGTCAACCCAACACAAAGACAGCCCTGGTTAGAGCAAGCTGCTGTGGTCGGTGTCAACCCAACACAAAGACAGCCCTGGTTAGAGCTGTGGTCGGTGTCAACCCAACACAAAGACAGCCCTGGTTAGAGCAAGCTGCTGTGGTTGGTGTCAACCCAACACAAAGACAGCCCTGGTTAGAGCAAGCTGCTGTGGTCGGTGTCAACCCAACACAAAGACAGCCCTGGTTAGAGCTGTGGTCGGTGTCAACCCAACACAAAGACAGCCCTGGTTAGAGCAAGCTGCTGTGGTCGGTGTCAACCCAACACAAAGACAGCCCTGGTTAGAGCTGTGGTCGGTGTCAACCCAACACAAAGACAGCCCTGGTTAGAGCAAGCTGCTGTGGTTGGTGTCAACCCAACACAAAGACAGCCCTGGTTAGAGCAAGCTGCTGTGGTCGGTGTCAACCCAACACAAAGACAGCCCTGGTTAGAGCTGTGGTCGGTGTCAACCCAACACAAAGACAGCCCTGGTTAGAGCAAGCTGCTGTGGTCGGTGTCAACCCAACACAAAGACAGCCCTGGTTAGAGCTGTGGTCGGTGTCAACCCAACACAAAGACAGCCCTGGTTAGAGCAAGCTGCTGTGGTTGGTGTCAACCCAACACAAAGACAGCCCTGGTTAGAGCAAGCTGCTGTGGTCGGTGTCAACCCAACACAAAGACAGCCCTGGTTAGAGCAAGCTGCTGTGGTCGGTGTCAACCCAACACAAAGACAGCCCTGGTTAGAGCAAGCTGCTGTGGTCGGTGTCAACCCAACACAAAGACAGCCCTGGTTAGAGCAAGCTGCTGTGGTCGGTGTCAACCCAACACAAAGACAGCCCTGGTTAGAGCAAGCTGCTGTGGTCGGTGTCAACCCAACACAAAGACAGCCCTGGTTAGAGCAAGCTGCTGTGGTCGGTGTCAACCCAACACAAAGACAGCCCTGGTTAGAGCAAGCTGCTGTGGTCAATGTCAACCCAACACAAAGACAGCCCTGGTTAGAGCAAGCTGCTGTGGTCGATGTCAACCCAACACAAAGACAGCCCTGGTTAGAGCTGTGGTCGGTGTCAACCCAACACAAAGACAGCCCTGGTTAGAGCAAGCTGCTGTGGTCGATGTCAACCCAACACAAAGACAGCCCTGGTTAGAGCTGTGGTCGGTGTCAACCCAACACAAAGACAGCCCTGGTTAGAGCAAGCTGCTGTGGTCGGTGTCAACCCAACACAAAGACAGCCCTGGTTAGAGCTGTGGTCGGTGTCAACCCAACACAAAGACAGCCCTGGTTAGAGCAAGCTGCTGTGGTTGGTGTCAACCCAACACAAAGACAGCCCTGGTTAGAGCAAGCTGCTGTGGTCGGTGTCAACCCAACACAAAGACAGCCCTGGTTAGAGCTGTGGTCGGTGTCAACCCAACACAAAGACAGCCCTGGTTAGAGCAAGCTGCTGTGGTCGGTGTCAACCCAACACAAAGACAGCCCTGGTTAGAGCTGTGGTCGGTGTCAACCCAACACAAAGACAGCCCTGGTTAGAGCAAGCTGCTGTGGTTGGTGTCAACCCAACACAAAGACAGCCCTGGTTAGAGCAAGCTGCTGTGGTCGGTGTCAACCCAACACAAAGACAGCCCTGGTTAGAGCTGTGGTCGGTGTCAACCCAACACAAAGACAGCCCTGGTTAGAGCAAGCTGCTGTGGTCGGTGTCAACCCAACACAAAGACAGCCCTGGTTAGAGCTGTGGTCGGTGTCAACCCAACACAAAGACAGCCCTGGTTAGAGCAAGCTGCTGTGGTTGGTGTCAACCCAACACAAAGACAGCCCTGGTTAGAGCAAGCTGCTGTGGTCGGTGTCAACCCAACACAAAGACAGCCCTGGTTAGAGCAAGCTGCTGTGGTCGGTGTCAACCCAACACAAAGACAGCCCTGGTTAGAGCAAGCTGCTGTGGTCGGTGTCAACCCAACACAAAGACAGCCCTGGTTAGAGCAAGATGCTGTGGTCGATGTCAACCCAACACAAAGACAGCCCTGGTTAGAGCAAGCTGCTGTGGTCGGTGTCAACCCAACACAAAGACAGCCCTGGTTAGAGCAAGCTGCTATGGTCGATGTCAACCCAACACAAAGACAGCCCTGGTTAGAGCAAGCTGCTGTGGTCAGTGTCAACCCAACACAAAGACAGCCCTGGTTAGAGCAAGCTGCTGTGGTCGGTGTCATCCCAACACAAAGACAGCCCTGGTTAGAGCAAGCTGCTGTGGTCAATGTCAACCCAACACAAAGACAGCCCTGGTTAGAGCAAGCTGCTGTGGTCGATGTCAACCCAACACAAAGACAGCCCTGGTTAGAGCTGTGGTCGGTGTCAACCCAACACAAAGACAGCCCTGGTTAGAGCAAGCTGCTGTGGTCGATGTCAACCCAACACAAAGACAGCCCTGGTTAGAGCTGTGGTCGGTGTCAACCCAACACAAAGACAGCCCTGGTTAGAGCAAGCTGCTGTGGTCGGTGTCAACCCAACACAAAGACAGCCCTGGTTAGAGCTGTGGTCGGTGTCAACCCAACACAAAGACAGCCCTGGTTAGAGCAAGCTGCTGTGGTTGGTGTCAACCCAACACAAAGACAGCCCTGGTTAGAGCAAGCTGCTGTGGTCGGTGTCAACCCAACACAAAGACAGCCCTGGTTAGAGCAAGCTGCTGTGGTCGGTGTCAACCCAACACAAAGACAGCCCTGGTTAGAGCTGTGGTCGGTGTCAACCCAACACAAAGACAGCCCTGGTTAGAGCAAGCTGCTGTGGTTGGTGTCAACCCAACACAAAGACAGCCCTGGTTAGAGCAAGCTGCTGTGGTCGGTGTCAACCCAACACAAAGACAGCCCTGGTTAGAGCAAGCTGCTGTGGTTGGTGTCAACCCAACACAAAGACAGCCCTGGTTAGAGCAAGCTGCTGTGGTCGGTGTCAACCCAACACAAAGACAGCCCTGGTTAGAGCAAGCTGCTGTGGTCGGTGTCAACCCAACACAAAGACAGCCCTGGTTAGAGCTGTGGTCGGTGTCAACCCAACACAAAGACAGCCCTGGTTAGAGCAAGCTGCTGTGGTTGGTGTCAACCCAACACAAAGACAGCCCTGGTTAGAGCAAGCTGCTGTGGTCGGTGTCAACCCAACACAATGACAGCCCTGGTTAGAGCTGTGGTCGGTGTCAACCCAACACAAAGACAGCCCTGGTTAGAGCAAGCTGCTGTGGTCGGTGTCAACCCAACACAAAGACAGCCCTGGTTAGAGCTGTGGTCGGTGTCAACCCAACACAAAGACAGCCCTGGTTAGAGCAAGCTGCTGTGGTTGGTGTCAACCCAACACAAAGACAGCCCTGGTTAGAGCAAGCTGCTGTGGTTGGTGTCAACCCAACACAAAGACAGCCCTGGTTAGAGCAAGCTGCTGTGGTCAGTGTCAACCCAACACAAAGACAGCCCTGGTTAGAGCAAGCTGCTGTGGTCGGTGTCATCCCAACACAAAGACAGCCCTGGTTAGAGCAAGCTGCTGTGGTCAATGTCAACCCAACACAAAGACAGCCCTGGTTAGAGCAAGGTGCTGTGGTCGATGTCAACCCATAACAAAGACAGCCCTGGTTAGAGTTGTGGTCGGTGTCAACCCAACACAAAGACAGCCCTGGTTAGAGCAAGCTGCTGTGGTCGATGTCAACCCAACACAAAGACAGCCCTGGTTAGAGCTGTGGTCGGTGTCAACCCAACACAAAGACAGCCCTGGTTAGAGCAAGCTGCTGTGGTCGGTGTCAACCCAACACAAAGACAGCCCTGGTTAGAGCTGTGGTCGGTGTCAACCCAACACAAAGACAGCCCTGGTTAGAGCAAGCTGCTGTGGTTGGTGTCAACCCAACACAAAGACAGCCCTGGTTAGAGCAAGCTGCTGTGGTCGGTGTCAACCCAACACAAAGACAGCCCTGGTTAGAGCAAGCTGCTGTGGTCGTTCTCAACCCAACACAAAGACAGCCCTGGTTAGAGCTGTGGTCGGTGTCAACCCAACACAAAGACAGCCCTGGTTAGAGCAAGCTGCTGTGGTTGGTGTCAACCCAACACAAAGACAGCCCTGGTTAGAGCAAGCTGCTGTGGTCGGTGTCAACCCAACACAAAGACAGCCCTGGTTAGAGCAAGCTGCTGTGGTCGGTGTCAACCCAACACAAAGACAGCCCTGGTTAGAGCAAGCTGCTGTGGTCGGTGTCAACCCAACACAAAGACAGCCCTGGTTAGAGCAAGCTGCTGTGGTCGGTGTCAACCCAACACAAAGACAGCCCTGGTTAGAGCAAGCTGCTGTGGTCGGTGTCAACCCAACACAAAGACAGCCCTGGTTAGAGCAAGCTGCTGTGGTCGGTGTCAACCCAACACAAAGACAGCCCTGGTTAGAGCAAGCTGCTGTGGTCAATGTCAACCCAACACAAAGACAGCCCTGGTTAGAGCAAGCTGCTGTGGTCGATGTCAACCCAACACAAAGACAGCCCTGGTTAGAGCTGTGGTCGGTGTCAACCCAACACAAAGACAGCCCTGGTTAGAGCAAGCTGCTGTGGTCGATGTCAACCCAACACAAAGACAGCCCTGGTTAGAGCTGTGGTCGGTGTCAACCCAACACAAAGACAGCCCTGGTTAGAGCAAGCTGCTGTGGTCGGTGTCAACCCAACACAAAGACAGCCCTGGTTAGAGCTGTGGTCGGTGTCAACCCAACACAAAGACAGCCCTGGTTAGAGCAAGCTGCTGTGGTTGGTGTCAACCCAACACAAAGACAGCCCTGGTTAGAGCAAGCTGCTGTGGTCGGTGTCAACCCAACACAAAGACAGCCCTGGTTAGAGCTGTGGTCGGTGTCAACCCAACACAAAGACAGCCCTGGTTAGAGCAAGCTGCTGTGGTCGGTGTCAACCCAACACAAAGACAGCCCTGGTTAGAGCTGTGGTCGGTGTCAACCCAACACAAAGACAGCCCTGGTTAGAGCAAGCTGCTGTGGTTGGTGTCAACCCAACACAAAGACAGCCCTGGTTAGAGCAAGCTGCTGTGGTCGGTGTCAACCCAACACAAAGACAGCCCTGGTTAGAGCTGTGGTCGGTGTCAACCCAACACAAAGACAGCCCTGGTTAGAGCAAGCTGCTGTGGTCGGTGTCAACCCAACACAAAGACAGCCCTGGTTAGAGCTGTGGTCGGTGTCAACCCAACACAAAGACAGCCCTGGTTAGAGCAAGCTGCTGTGGTTGGTGTCAACCCAACACAAAGACAGCCCTGGTTAGAGCAAGCTGCTGTGGTCGGTGTCAACCCAACACAAAGACAGCCCTGGTTAGAGCAAGCTGCTGTGGTCGGTGTCAACCCAACACAAAGACAGCCCTGGTTAGAGCAAGCTGCTGTGGTCGGTGTCAACCCAACACAAAGACAGCCCTGGTTAGAGCAAGATGCTGTGGTCGATGTCAACCCAACACAAAGACAGCCCTGGTTAGAGCAAGCTGCTGTGGTCGGTGTCAACCGAACACAAAGACAGCCCTGGTTAGAGCAAGCTGCTGTGGTCAATGTCAACCCAACACAAAGACAGCCCTGGTTAGAGCAAGCTGCTGTGGTCAATGTCAACCCAACACAAAGACAGCCCTGGTTAGAGCTGTGGTCGGTGTCAACCCAACACAAAGACAGCCCTGGTTAGAGCTGTGGTCGGTGTCAACCCAACACAAAGACAGCCCTGGTTAGAGCAAGCTGCTGTGGTTGGTGTCAACCCAACACAAAGACAGCCCTGGTTAGAGCAAGCTGCTGTGGTCGGTGTCAACCCAACACAAAGACAGCCCTGGTTAGAGCTGTGGTCGGTGTCAACCCAACACAAAGACAGCCCTGGTTAGAGCAAGCTGCTGTGGTCGGTGTCAACCCAACACAAAGACAGCCCTGGTTAGAGCTGTGGTCGGTGTCAACCCAACACAAAGACAGCCCTGGTTAGAGCAAGCTGCTGTGGTTGGTGTCAACCCAACACAAAGACAGCCCTGGTTAGAGCAAGCTGCTGTGGTCGGTGTCAACCCAACACAAAGACAGCCCTGGTTAGAGCAAGCTGCTGTGGTCGGTGTCAACCCAACACAAAGACAGCCCTGGTTAGAGCAAGCTGCTGTGGTCGGTGTCAACCCAACACAAAGACAGCCCTGGTTAGAGCAAGATGCTGTGGTCGATGTCAACCCAACACAAAGACAGCCCTGGTTAGAGCTGTGGTCGGTGTCAACCCAACACAAAGACAGCCCTGGTTAGAGCAAGCTGCTGTGGTCGATGTCAACCCAACACAAAGACAGCCCTGGTTAGAGCAAGCTGCTGTGGTCAGTGTCAACCCAACACAAAGACAGCCCTGGTTAGAGCAAGCTGCTGTGGTCGGTGTCATCCCAACACAAAGACAGCCCTGGTTAGAGCAAGCTGCTGTGGTCAATGTCAACCCAACACAAAGACAGCCCTGGTTAGAGCAAGCTGCTGTGGTCGATGTCAACCCAACACAAAGACAGCCCTGGTTAGAGCTGTGGTCGGTGTCAACCCAACACAAAGACAGCCCTGGTTAGAGCAAGCTGCTGTGGTCGATGTCAACCCAACACAAAGACAGCCCTGGTTAGAGCTGTGGTCGGTGTCAACCCAACACAAAGACAGCCCTGGTTAGAGCAAGCTGCTGTGGTCGGTGTCAACCCAACACAAAGACAGCCCTGGTTAGAGCTGTGGTCGGTGTCAACCCAACACAAAGACAGCCCTGGTTAGAGCAAGCTGCTGTGGTTGGTGTCAACCCAACACAAAGACAGCCCTGGTTAGAGCAAGCTGCTGTGGTCGGTGTCAACCCAACACAAAGACAGCCCTGGTTAGAGCAAGCTGCTGTGGTCGGTGTCAACCCAACACAAAGACAGCCCTGGTTAGAGCTGTGGTCGGTGTCAACCCAACACAAAGACAGCCCTGGTTAGAGCAAGCTGCTGTGGTTGGTGTCAACCCAACACAAAGACAGCCCTGGTTAGAGCAAGCTGCTGTGGTCGGTGTCAACCCAACACAAAGACAGCCCTGGTTAGAGCAAGCTGCTGTGGTTGGTGTCAACCCAACACAAAGACAGCCCTGGTTAGAGCAAGCTGCTGTGGTCGGTGTCAACCCAACACAAAGACAGCCCTGGTTAGAGCAAGCTGCTGTGGTCGGTGTCAACCCAACACAAAGACAGCCCTGGTTAGAGCTGTGGTCGGTGTCAACCCAACACAAAGACAGCCCTGGTTAGAGCAAGCTGCTGTGGTTGGTGTCAACCCAACACAAAGACAGCCCTGGTTAGAGCAAGCTGCTGTGGTCGGTGTCAACCCAACACAAAGACAGCCCTGGTTAGAGCTGTGGTCGGTGTCAACCCAACACAAAGACAGCCCTGGTTAGAGCAAGCTGCTGTGGTCGGTGTCAACCCAACACAAAGACAGCCCTGGTTAGAGCTGTGGTCGGTGTCAACCCAACACAAAGACAGCCCTGGTTAGAGCAAGCTGCTGTGGTTGGTGTCAACCCAACACAAAGACAGCCCTGGTTAGAGCAAGCTGCTGTGGTCGGTGTCAACCCAACACAAAGACAGCCCTGGTTAGAGCAAGCTGCTGTGGTCAGTGTCAACCCAACACAAAGACAGCCCTGGTTAGAGCAAGCTGCTGTGGTCGGTGTCATCCCAACACAAAGACAGCCCTGGTTAGAGCAAGCTGCTGTGGTCAATGTCAACCCAACACAAAGACAGCCCTGGTTAGAGCAAGGTGCTGTGGTCGATGTCAACCCAACACAAAGACAGCCCTGGTTAGAGTTGTGGTCGGTGTCAACCCAACACAAAGACAGCCCTGGTTAGAGCAAGCTGCTGTGGTCGATGTCAACCCAACACAAAGACAGCCCTGGTTAGAGCTGTGGTCGTTGTCAACCCAACACAAAGACAGCCCTGGTTAGAGCAAGCTGCTGTGGTCGGTGTCAACCCAACACAAAGACAGCCCTGGTTAGAGCTGTGGTCGGTGTCAACCCAACACAAAGACAGCCCTGGTTAGAGCAAGCTGCTGTGGTTGGTGTCAACCCAACACAAAGACAGCCCTGGTTAGAGCAAGCTGCTGTGGTCTGTGTCAACCCAACACAAAGACAGCCCTGGTTAGAGCAAGCTGCTGTGGTCGGTCTCAACCCAACACAAAGACAGCCCTGGTTAGAGCTGTGGTCGGTGTCAACCCAACACAAAGACAGCCCTGGTTAGAGCAAGCTGCTGTGGTTGGTGTCAACCCAACACAAAGACAGCCCTGGTTAGAGCAAGCTGCTGTGGTCGGTGTCAACCCAACACAAAGACAGCCCTGGTTAGAGCAAGCTGCTGTGGTTGGTGTCAACCCAACACAAAGACAGCCCTGGTTAGAGCAAGCTGCTGTGGTCGGTGTCAACCCAACACAAAGACAGCCCTGGTTAGAGCTGTGGTCGGTGTCAACCCAACACAAAGACAGCCCTGGTTAGAGCAAGCTGCTGTGGTCGGTGTCAACCCAACACAACGACAGCCCTGGTTAGAGCAAGCTGCTATGGTCGGTGTCAACCCAACACAAAGACAGCCCTGGTTAGAGCTGTGGTCGGTGTCAACCCAACACAAAGACAGCCCTGGTTAGAGCAAGCTGCTGTGGTTGGTGTCAACCCAACACAAAGACAGCCCTGGTTAGAGCAAGCTGCTGTGGTCGGTGTCAACCCAACACAAAGACAGCCCTGGTTAGAGCAAGCTGCTGTGGTCAATGTCAACCCAACACAAAGACAGCCCTGGTTAGAGCTGTGGTCGGTGTCAACCCAACACAAAGACAGCCCTGGTTAGAGCTGTGGTCGGTGTCAACCCAACACAAAGACAGCCCTGGTTAGAGCAATTTGCTGTGGTCGGTGTCAACCCAACACAAAGACAGCCCTGGTTAGAGCTGTGGTCGGTGTCAACCCAACACAAAGACAGCCCTGGTTAGAGCAATTTGCTGTGGTCGGTGTCAACCCAACACAAAGACAGCCCTGGTTAGATCTGTGGTCGGTGTCAACCCAACACAAAGACAGCCCTGGTTAGAGCAAGCTGCTGTGGTCAATGTCAACCCAACACAAAGACAGCCCTGGTTAGAGCTGTGGTCGGTGTCAACCCAACACAAAGACAGCCCTGGTTAGAGCAAGCTGCTGTGGTCGGTGTCAACCCAACACAACGACAGCCCTGGTTAGAGCAAGCTGCTGTGGTCGGTGTCAACCCAACACAAAGACAGCCCTGGTTAGAGCTGTGGTCGGTGTCAACCCAACACAAAGACAGCCCTGGTTAGAGCTGTGGTCAATGTCAACCCAACACAAAGACAGCCCTGGTTAGAGCAAGCTGCTGTGGTCGATGTCAACCCAACACAAAGACAGCCCTGGTTAGAGCTGTGGTCGGTGTCAACCCAACACAAAGACAGCCCTGGTTAGAGCAAGCTGCTGTGGTTGGTGTCAACCCAACACAAAGACAGCCCTGGTTAGAGCAAGCTGCTGTGGTCGGTGTCAACCCAACACAAAGACAGCCCTGGTTAGAGCAAGCTGCTGTGGTCAATGTCAACCCAACACAAAGACAGCCCTGGTTAGAGCTGTGGTCGGTGTCAACCCAACACAAAGACAGCCCTTGTTAGAGCAAGCTGCTGTGGTCAATGTCAACCCAACACAAAGACATCCCTGGTTAGAGCTGTGGTCGGTGTCAACCCAACACAAAGACAGCCCTGGTTAGATCAAGCTGCTGTGGTCAATGTCAACCCAACACAAAGACAGCCCTGGTTAGAGCTGTGGTCGGTGTCAACCCAACACAAAGACAGCCCTGGTTAGAGCTGTGGTCAATGTCAACCCAACACAAAGCCAGCCCTGGTTAGAGCAAGCTGCTGTGGTCAATGTCAACCCAACACAAAGACAGCCCTGGTTAGAGCTGTGGTCAATGTCACCCCAATACAAAGACAGCCCTGGTTAGAGCAAGCTGCTGTGGTCGGTGTTAACCCAACACAAAGACAGCCCTGGTTAGAGCAAGCTGCTGTGGTCGGTGTTAACCCAACACAAAGACAGCCCTGGTTAGAGCAAGCTGCTGTGGTCGGTGTCAACCCAACACAAAGACAACCCTGGTTAGAGCTGTGGTCAATGTCAACCCAACACAAAGACAGCCCTGGTTAGAGCAAGCTGCTGTGGTCGGTGTCAACCCAACACAAAGACAGCCCTGGTTAGAGCTGTGGTCAATGTCAACCCAACACAAAGACAGCCCTGGTTAGAGCAAGCTGCTGTGGTCAATGTCAACCCAACACAAAGACAGCCCTGGTTAGAGCTGTGGTCAATGTCAACCCAACACAAAGACAGCCCTGGTTAGAGCAAGCTGCTGTGGTCGGTGTCAACCCAACACAAAGACAGCCCTGGTTAGAGCTGTGGTCAATGTCAACCCAACACAAAGACAGCCCTGGTTAGAGCAAGCTGCTGTGGTCGGTGTCAACCCAACACAAAGACAGCCCTGGTTAGAGCTGTGGTCAATGTCAACCCAACACAAAGACAGCCCTGGTTAGAGCAAGCTGCTGTGGTTGGTGTCAACCCAACACAAAGACAGCCCTGGTTAGAGCTGTGGTCAGTGTCAACCCAACACAAAGACAGCCCTGGTTAGAGCTGTGGTCAGTGTCAACCCAACACAAAGACATCCCTGGTTAGAGCTGTGGTCAATGTCAACCCAACACAAAGACAGCCCTGGTTAGAGCAAGCTACTGTGGTCGGTGTCAACCCAACACAAAGACAGCCCTGGTTAGAGCTGTGGTCAGTGTCAACCCAACACAAAGACAGCCCTGGTTAGAGCAAGCTACTGTGGTCGGTGTCAACACAAAGACAGCCCTGGTTAGAGCAAGCTACTGTGGTCGGTGTCAACCCAACACAGTCAGCACTAGAACCGAAATAACTTACAATGGGGAGGCTCACTGTCTGATGAGAACAAGACAAGTCAATGAACTTTAATGATATCTCTAAATGTCACTTAAAACATGAATCTTATAAGACATCTGTAGACATGTCAAGACAAGTCAATGAACTTTAACGACATCTCCAAATGTCAGTTAAAATATGAATCCTATAATACATCTACAGACGTGTCAAGACAAGACCATGAACTTACTAAGACATTATTAATATATACACCACCAGTCAAAAGTTTGGACACACCTACTCATTCCTGGGTTTTCCTTTATTTTTACTATTTTCTACTTTGTAGAATAATAGTGAAGACATCAAAACTATGAAATAACACATATGGAATCATGTAGTAACCAAAAAAGTGCTAAACAAATCTAAATATATTTGAGATTTGAGATTCTTCAAAGTAGCCACCCTTTGCCTTGATGACAGCTTTGCACACTCTTGGCATTCTCTCAACCAGCTTCATGAGGTTTGCTTTTCCAACAGTCTTGAAGGAGTTCCCACATATGCTTAGCACTTGTTGGCTGCTTTTCCTTCACTCTGTGGTCCAACTCATCCCAAACCATCTCAATTGGGTTAAGGTCGGGTAATTGTGGAGGCCAGGTCATCTGATGCAGCACTCCATCACTCTCCTTGGTTAAATAGCCCTTACACAGCCTGGAGGTGTGTTGGGTCATTGTCCTGTTGAAAAACAAATGATAGTCCCACTAAACGCAAACCAGATGGGATGGCGTATTGCTGCAGAATGCTGTGGTAGCCATGCTGGTTAAGTGTGCCTTGAATTCTAAATGAATCACCAACAGTGTCACCAGCAAAGCACCCCCACACCATCACACCTCCTCCTCCATGCTTCACGGTGGGAACCACATATGCGGAAATCATCCGTTCACCTACTCTGCGTCTCACAAAGACACGGCGGTTGGAACCATAAATCTCAAATTTGGACTCATCAGGGGGACAAAGGACAGATTTCCACCGGTCTAATGTCCATTGCTCGTGTTTCTTGGCCCAAGCAGGTCTCTTCTTCTTATTGGTGTCCTTTAGTAGTGGTTTCTTTGCAGCAATTCGACCATGAATTGGTTTATGGTTTATGCGACTGCAACTTTCAAAGTTCTTGAAATTACTTTAAGACATGAAGGTCAGTCAATCCGGAAAATTTCAAGAACTCTGAAAGTTTCTTCAAGTGCAGTCGCAAAAACCATCAAGCGCAATGATGAAACTGGCTCTCATGAGAACCACCACAGGAATGGAAGGCCCAGAGTTAAAAAAAAGACATGTCATCTATGCACTTAAATAGTGAATGGAGGACGCTTCACGCCAGCCAGGTAGGCTATACTCCTGTTGTAAAGAGAAGCAATGTGCTTAATATTAGGAAAGTTGAGAAATAAATATAGTAGGCCTAGCCTATAGAAAGCTGATGGGATCCTCCTCTTTTTAATAGAGGCCATCAAAACTCTGTTTTCTCACGCAATTGCGTAGCCTGTAGAAATGTTGCGCAACATGAGCTCATCGACTCTCATTAAGTGTTTGATACGATTTTCAAAAACATTTGCATTGATGTCAGAGTGATTAGAGGGACAATAGAGTGCTGAGTACCAGGCAGTTAGCAAGTTTGGTAGGCTGCTAATGACCATCAGCAGCATCAGAGCTTGGAGAAGCCTAGTTACCGGGACTAAACGGTCACATGGATTTTGACTGCAGTCATGACTCGTGACCGCCGGTATGGCGGTAATACGGTCACCGTAACAGCCCTAGGTGGGTCTAAAAACATGATAACCTGCCTTCTACAATAATATGTTTCAACAGTGGATGAGAGAGAGAGAGAGAGAGAGAGAGAGAGAGAGAGAGAGAGAGAGAGAGAGAGAGAGAGAGAGAGAGAGAGAGAGAGAGAGAGAGAGAGAGAGAGAGAGAGAGAGAGAGAGAGAGAGAGAGAGAGAGAGAGAGAGAGAGAGAGAGAGAGAGAGGAAACATCTGATCACATCTACACCCTCCACACCCTCATCAAAAAACATGTTTATCAATCCACCAAGGGTCAAATATTGGCCTGCTTTATTGCCTTCCAAAAGGCGTTGGATTCCATCTGGCATAAAGGGACTCTTTCTCAAACTATTAAATCAATGTACAATGAAAATAAATGTTGTGTTAAAATTGGTCAAAGAAATAAACATGTTTTTTTCACACAGGGGTGAGGGGTCACCCAGGTTAGCAATCTGAGCCCACCATTGTCTAATATCTATATTGATGAATTTGCAAAACAGTTGGAGCAATCTACAGTCTTCTGGGTTTCCTCCTAGACAACAAAGAAATGAAGCTCCTTCTCTATGCAGATGACCTGGTC
>NW_028158611.1:0-1000 GCF_964263955.1 Coregonus lavaretus | reverse complement strand
TGAGCTGGGTCGATCGGAGCAGGATGTTGGTTCTAGTCCAGGTACCGGTGCCGGTCTAGCCAACCTCCAAAATATCAACCGGGAACTAGAGAAACTCCAGGTCTCCGATGACGAAGAGTCAGTATCCACCTTCTTCAACTTAACCGTTAACGGAAATGGGGCCGTTACCGGCTCGGAGAACAATTATTATGGTAACGACAAGGAGCGTCCGGTCCGACAGCGATGGAGCAGCGGTCACCGTGACAACAGGGCGGAATCGCCCGTCGTCGGTCTACGAAGCTCCACCCCCTCGCCCACCCCGCATCTACTGAGGACCAATCAGGTGAGACTTCTTCACTTTCTCTCTCTCGTCTTTACTTTCTCACTCTCTCTCTTTCTCCCCTTTGTATGTGATCTCTTGTCCCCTCTCTCCTGTGCTTCTTTCAGCCAACCTCCCTGTCTCTCTCTCAGACACACAGAGATACAGTGTACGTAATCCCTTGATTAAGCCTTGTTAAATGATTGACAGGAGGCAGAGTGTTCATCACCTGGAAACCTGTTAACGAGATCTCTGGTCAGGCACTCCTTACACAAGCCTTATCAAGCTTAAAAACAGCCTTACGAAGCTTTATGAAGCTTAATGTTGCTTCATGTAGCTTCTCATGACTTAATAAGAGTTAACGGGGAGAGAGAGAGAGATTAGAGCGTAAGAGCGAGAGGGAGAGGGAGGAAGATTAGAGCTGGTAGAGCGAGAGGGGAGAGAGAGAGAGATTAGAGCGGTAGAGGGAGAGGGAGAGAGAGAGAGAGGAGAGGAGAGATGAGAGAGAGATTAGAGCGGAGGTTAGAGCGAGAGGGAGAGAAAGAGAGATTAGAGCGGTAGAGGGAGAGGGAGAGAGGAGAGAGATTAGAGCGGTAGAGAGAGGGAGAGAGAGATTAGAGCGGTAGAGCGAGAGGGAGAGGGAGAGAGAGATTAGAGCGGTAGAGCGAGAGGGAGAGAGAGAGAGAGATTAGAGTGGTAGAG
>NW_028158612.1:5000-7500 GCF_964263955.1 Coregonus lavaretus | reverse complement strand
GGAGAGGAGAGGAGAGGAGAGGAAAGGCTACGAGAGGAGAGGAGAGGAGAGGACAGGAGAGGAGAGGAGAGGAGAGGAGAGGAGAGGAGAGGAGAGGAGAGGAGAGGAGAGGAGAGGAGAGGAGAGGAGAGGAGAGGAGAGGAGAGGAGAGGAGAGGAGAGGGCAAGGAGCGGAGAGGAGAGGAGAGGAGAGGAGATGAGAAGAGAGGAGAGGAGAGGAGAGGAGAGGAGAGGAGAGGAGAGGAGAGGAGAGGAGAGGAGAGGAGAGGAGAGGGACAGGAGAGGAGAGGAGAGGAGAGGAGAGGAGAGGAGAGGAGAGGAGAAAGAGGAGAGGAGAGGGAGGAGAGGAGAGGAGAGGAGAGGAGAGGAGAGGAGGAGAGGAGAGGAGAGGAGAGGAGAGGAGAGGAGAGGAGAGGAGAGGAGAGGAGAGGAGAGGAGAGGAGAGGAGAGGAGAGGAGAGGAGATGGAGAGTAGATGGTGAAGAGAGGAGATTGCAAGGAGAGGAGATGAGAGGAGACGAGAGGAGAAGAGAGGAGAGGAGAGGAGAGGAGAGGAAAGGAGACTAAAGGGAGAGGAGAGGAGAGGAGAGGAGAGGAGAGGAGAGGAGAGGAGAGGAGAGGAGAGGAGAGGAGAGGAGAGGAGAGGAGAGGAGAGGAGAGGAGAGGAGAGGTTAGAGAGGAGAGGAGAGGATGGAGAGGAGAGAAGATGGCAGGTGGAGGAGAAGAGAGGAGAGGAGAGGAGAGGAGAGGAAAGGAGAGGAGAGGAGAGGAGAGGAGAGGAGAGGAGAGGAGAGGAGAGGAGGAGAGGAGAGGAGAGGAGAGGAGAGGAGAGGAGAGGAGAGGAGAGGAGAGAGAGGAGAGGAGAGGAGATGGAGAGGAGAGGAGAGTAGAGGAGAGGAGATTTACAGGAGAGGAGAAGAGAGGAGATGGAGAGGAGAGGAGATGGATAGGAGAGGAGAGGATGGAGAGGATACGAGATAGAGAGGAGAGGAGATGGAGAGGAGAGGAGAGAATAGGATGGAGATGAGAGTAGAGAGGAGAGGAGATGGAGTGGAGAGGAAAGGAAAGAAAAGGAGAGGTAATGGAGAGGAAAGGGGAGGAGAGGAGAGGATGGAGAGGAGAGGAGAGGAGAGGAGAGGAGAGGAGAGGAGAGGAGAGGAGAGGAGAGGAGAGGAGAGGAGAGGAGAGGAGAGGAGAGGAGAGGAGAGGAGAGGAGAGGAGAGGAGAGGAGATGGAGAGGAGAGGAGAGGAGAGGATGAGAGGAGATGGCGAGGAGAGGATGAGAGGAGATGGCAGGGAGAGGATAGGATGGAGACGAGAGTAGAGAGGAGTGGAGATGGAGAGGAGAGGAGAGGAGAGGATATGAGAGGAGAGGAGAGGAGAGGAGATGGAGAGGAGAGGCTACGAGATAAGGAGGTGAGGAGAGGAGAGGAGAGGAGAGGAGAGGAGAGGAGAGGAGAGGAGAGGAGAGGAGAGGAGAGGAGAGGAGAGGAGAAAGAGAGGAGAGGAGAGGAGAGGAGAGGAGAGGAGAGGAGAGGAGAGGAGAGGAGAGGAGAGGAGAGGAGAGGAGAGGAGAGGAGAGGAGAGGAGATGGAGAGGAGAGGAGAGGAGAGGATGAGAGGAGATGACGAGGAGAGGATGAGAGGAGATGGCAGGGAGAGGATAGGATGGAGACGAGAGTAGAGAGGAGAGGAGAGGAGAGGAGAGGAGAGGAGAGGAGAGGAGAGGAGAGGAGAGGAGAGGAGAGGAGAGGAGAGTAAAGGGAGAGGAGAGGATGGAGAGGAGAGGAGAGGAGATGGAGAAGAGAGAAGAGGAGATGGAGAGTAGATGGAGAGGAGAGGAGATGGCAAGGAGAGGAGAGGAGAGGAGAGGAGAGGAGAGGAGAGGAGAGGAGAGGAGAGGAGAGGCGAGGAGAGGTGAGGTGAGGAGAGGAGAGGAGAGGAGAGGAGAGGAGAGGAGAGAGAGGAGAGGTGAGGAGAGGGCAAGGAGCGGAGGTGAGTGAGAGGAGAGGAGAGGAGAGGAGAGGAGATGATATGAGAGGAGAGGAGAGGAGAGGAGAGGAGAGGAGAGGAGAGGAGAGGCGAGGAGAGGAGAGGAGAGGAGAGGAGAGGAGAGGAGAGGAGAGGAGAGGAGAGGAGAGGAGAGGAGAGGAGAGGAGAGGAGAGGAGAGGAGAGGAGAGGAGAGGAGAGGAGAGGAGAGGAGAGGAGAGGAGAGCAGAGGAGAGGAGAGGAGAGGAGAGGAGAGGTGAGGAGAGGGCAAGGAGCGGAGTGGAGTGAGAGGAGAGGAGAGGAGAGGAGATGATATGAGAGGAGAGGAGAGGAGAGGAGAGGAGAGGAGAGGAGAGGAGAGGAGAGGAGAGGAGAGGAGAGGAGAGGAGAGGAGAGGAGAGGAGAGGAGAGGAGAGGAGAGGAGAGGAGAGGAGAGGAGAGGAGAGGAGAGGAGAGGAGAGGCTACGAGAGGAGAGGAGAGGAGAGGACAGGAGAGGAGAGGAGAGGAGAGGA
>NW_028158613.1:7500-20857 GCF_964263955.1 Coregonus lavaretus | reverse complement strand
TTTTATATGCAAACAGTGAGACGGCTACAAAGCCACAGAGTGGGAGGCCTAAAATAACTGCGCTTAGAGCAGTTGGAATATCGGGCTGTGGGTGTGTGTGTGTCTTTCTGTGGGTGTGTGTGTGTCTTTCTGTGGTGTGTTTGTGTGTGTGTATTTCTGTTTGTGTGTGTCTTTCTGTGTGTGTGTGTGTGTATTTCTGTTTGTGTGTGTCTTTCTGTGTGTGTGTGTGTATTTCTGTTTGTGTGTGTCTTTCTGTGGGTGTGTGTGTATTTCTGTTTGTGTGTGTCTTTCTGTGCGTGTGTGTGTTTTTGAGCATTAGTATTTGTGTCAGTGGCTCCACGTGTTTACTGTATCTGCTTCTCTGGCTGGGTCAGGACTCCAACCTTCTCTTGCTGGTTCAGGACTCCAACCTTCTCTTGCTGGGCCAGGACTCCAAACCTATCTTGCTGGGCCAGGACTCCAACCTTCTCTTGCTGGTTCAGGACTCCAACCTTCTCTTGCTGGGCCAGGACTCCAACCTTCTCTTGCTGGGCCAGGACTCCAACCTTCTCTTGCTGGGCCAGGACTCCAACCTTCTCTTGCTGGGCCAGGACTCCAAACTTCTCTTGCTGGGCCAGGACTCCAACCTTCTCTTGCTGGTTCAGGACTCCAACCTTCTCTTGCTGGGCCAGGACTCCAACCTTCTCTTGCTGGGCCAGGACTCCAACCTTCTCTTGCTGGGCCAGGACTCCAACCTTCTCTTGCTGGGCCAGGACTCCAACCTTCTCTTGCTGGGCCAGGACTCCAAACTTCTCTTGCTGGGCCAGGACTCCAAACCTATCTTGCTGGGCCAGGACTCCAAACCTATCTTGCTGGGCCAGGACTCTAACCTTCTCTTGCTGGGCCAGGACTTCAACCTTCTCTTGGAAGAGGCTGCTGGTTCCTGGTATTTAGGAATGCAAAGTGTTTGTGGCTCAAGGCATTCGTATTAGTGCGGTGTTTCTCTCACTTGTCACTTCAAAGGCTGCGGCTGGGGGTCAGGGTTTCATCAGCCTGTCGTCAGCAACAAGGAGAGACGAGCTGAGAACAATGCATCACTAAATATAGATAGTCCGCCGTGCCATGCTGCACACAGAGAGAGAGAGAGAGGAGAGAGAGAGGGCTGAGAGGATGGTGCTATTAAATAGCAGTTAAATTGGAGTTATTAAAATACCTCTTTCATCCTGTACGGTCGGGTTCTCCATTGGAAGCAAGCACCTCTGGCAGGTTCTGCGGGTTATGCTAGGCCGGGCGGCTCCTGTGATGTGGTGAGGTGGGGATAGGTTATACCCCGGTGCAGCACGACATGGTGTTGTGAGGTGGAGTCAGGATTGAGCAGGCAGGGTTAGGTTCATTGGGTTGTGTTGTATTTGGTGAGTAGCGTAGGAGAAAAATGTCCCAGTGTCTTTTTGGCACAGAGAATTGTTGGTCAGCCCCATCTTATGAAGCCTTGTTGGGGTCCAATAAAACCTACAGTGGGGAAAAAAAGTATTTAGTCAGCCACCAATTGTGCAAGTTCTCCCACTTAAAAAAATGAGAGAGGCCTGTAATTTCCATCATAGGTACACGTCAACTATGACAGACAAATTGAGGGAAAAAAATCCAGAAAATCACATTGGAGGATTTTTTATGAATTTATTTGCAAATTATGGTGGAAAATAAGTATTTGGTCACCTACAAACAAGCAAGATTTCTGGCTCTCACAGACCTGTAACTTCTTCTTTAAGAGGCTCCTCTGTCCTCCACTCGTTACCTGTATTAATAGCACCTGTTTGAACTTGTTATCAGTATAAAAGACACCTGTCCACAACCTCAAACAGTCACACTCCAAACTCCACTATGGCCAAGACCAAAGAGCTGTCAAAGGACACCAGAAACAAAATTGTAGACCTGCACCAGGCTGGGAAGACTGAATCTGCAATAGTAAGCAGCTTGGTTTGAAGAAATCAACTGTGGGAGCAATTATTAGGAAATGGAAGACATACAAGACCACTGATAATCTCCCTCGATCTGGGGCTCCACGCAAGATCTCACCCCGTGGGGTCAAAATGATCACAAGAACTAGTGAATGACCTGCAGAGAGCTGGGACCAAAGTAACAAAGCCTACCATCAGTAACACACTACGCCGCCAGGGACTCAAATCCTGCAGTGCCAGACGTGTCCCCCTGCTTAAGCCAGTACATGTCCAGGCCCGTCTGAAGTTTGCTAGAGTGCATTTGGATGATCCAGAAGAGGATTGGGAGAATGTCATATGGTCAGATGAAACCAAAATATAACTTTTTGGTAAAAACTCAACTCGTCGTGTTTGGAGGACAAAGAATGCTGAGTTGCATCCAAAGAACACCATACCTACTGTGAAGCATGGGGGTGGAAACATCATGCTTTGGGGCTGTTTTTCTGCAAAGGGACCAGGACGACTGATCCGTGTAAAGGAAAGAATGAATGGGGCCATGTATCGTGAGATTTTGAGTGAAAACCTCCTTCCATCAGCAAGGGCATTGAAGATGAAACGTGGCTGGGTCTTTCAGCATGACAATGATCCGAAACACACCGCCCGGGCAACGAAGGAGTGGCTTTGTAAGAAGCATTTCAAGGTCCTGGAGTGGCCTAGCCAGTCTCCAGATCTCAACCCCATAGAAAACCGTTGGAGGGAGTTGAAAGTCCGTGTTGCCCAGCGACAGTCCCAAAACATCACTGCTCTAGAGGAGATCTGCATGGAGGAATGGGCCAAAATACCAGCAACAGTGTGTGAAAACTTTTGACCTGTGTCATTGCCAACAAAGGGTATATAACAAAGTATTGAGAAACTTTTGTTATTGACCAAATACTTATTTTCCACCATAATTTGCAAATAAATTCATTAAAAATCATACAATGTGATTTTCTGGATTTTCTTTTCTCATTTTGTCTGTCATAGTTGACGTGTACCTATGATGAAAATTACAGGCCTCTCTCATCTTTTTAAGTGGGAGAACTTGCACAATTGGTGGCTGACTAAATACTTTTTTCCCCCACTGTATGTAGTATCTTATAATATTGAGTAAGATTCCCCCTGGCTTCCCTTATGTTCCTCCCTGAGTTGGACAAGATCTTCAACCAGGTATCATCCTCAATTTCACACTTAAGGTCAATTTGCCATATTGTTCTTAGGTTCTTACAGTGTTTACTCTGCTGATTACGGCAGGTAGCTTAGTGGTTAAGAGTGTTGTGCCAGTAACCGAAATGTCGCTGGTTCTAATCCCCGATCCGACTAGATGAAAAATCTGTCGATGTGCCCTTGAGCAAGGCACTTAACCCTAATTGCTCCTGTAAGTCGCTCTGGATAAGAGCGTCTGCTAAATGACAAAAAAACAAACAAACAAAAAAAACATTACTAAATATTGAGTTAAAAAATGGCTGCTTTATGTTTGGGTAATTCCAAATCCTCCTCTATTGAGTTCTTTCCTGGATTTTGTTGATAGCCAGTTAACAAACATTCCTTCAATTGTAAATATTTCCAGAAATGGCCCTTGTCATCATACCATCTTCATTGTACAGATCACCTATAGTATGAATTCCTTTCGTTAGCCACTGTTTCCGGTACACAGACGTCGTTCCTATCCGTAGCCTAGGATTGTGCCACAGTGACGAGTATCCTTGTTTTAGATGTAAAATTCCACATATCTTGTGTACTGTTCTCCACACCTCTTTTGAGTGTAACAAAATTGGGTTGGGAGTTTCAACAGACCTCTCCCTTGTAAGACTATCAATAGAGGTGAAAGAATAACTTAGTTCCTGTTCTATTATTATCCAATCCAAGCCAGCATCCCCTTTATGTTTCGCCAATTTAGCCATTTCAAATGATAAATTGTACACATTTAACATCTGGTAAAGTCAAGCCTCCTACATCCCTTGGTGAGCACATCTTCTTCATGTTAATCCTGGGTCCCACAAAAAGTATTTAGTTATTTTGTCATATTGTTTAAAATACCGGTCTGAAATATTCATAGGTAACATTGCAGAGATATAATTAAATTGTGGGACCACAACCATTTTAATCACGTTGATTTTTCCCCATAAAGAAAGTTTTATATTTTCCAATTTTTCTAAATTGGTCTTAATCTTGACTAGTAGTGGCAAAAAATGTAGTCCCATCACTTCCTCCAAATATTTCATCCCAGTAGGAACCAATTTGAAATTAAATGGGGTAACGGTCCCAGAGTAACACATGGCGTTAATTGGCATTGCTTCTGACTTATTCCAATTAATTTTGTAGCCTAACAAACTAGAATATTTACATTTTTGTCATTTTGCAGACACTCTTATCCAGAGCGACTTACAGGAGCAATTAGGGTTAAGTGCCTTGCTCAAGGGCACATCGACAGATTTTTTCACCTAGTCGGCTCGGGGATTAGAACCAGCGACCTTTCGTGTTACTGGCACAACGCTCTTAACCACTAAGCTACCTGCCTCCCCGAATATAATTCAATACGAGTAAGTCATGGTGGGACAGACTGAAGAGGCTCAGAGACTAGCAGTAGAATATCATCTCATACATTAGCAGCTTGTGTTCTTTTCCTCCTCCATATACACCCCTAATTTCTGGATCTGTTCTTATCATTGTCGCAAGAGGCTCTAAAACTACGGTAAACAGGAGAGGGGAGAGCGAGCAACCCTGCCTTGTGCCTCTAGAAAGACAAAAAAAAAAGGAGACATAATTCCATTCGTAAGTACTGTTGCTTTAGGATTGGAATAGAGGACCCCTATCCATTTACAAAAGTCAGGTCCAAAATCTAATTTTCCTAGGGTTCTTAAGAGAAAAGCCCACTCTACCCTATCAAATGCCTTCTCAGCATCTAAAAGGAGACAGCAGCGGTAGGAACTATATTTGAGCTGTTTAACCACATGAGGTGTAAGAGCCTCCTCATATTATCAGTTGAGGTCCTGTTCTTAATAAATCCTACTTGGTCACTATGGATGATATTAGATAATGCCTTCTCTAAGTGAATCGCAAGGGTTTTAGTAAGAATCTTACAATCCACATTAAGGAGCCCGATAGCTCTAAAATTCCCAGGTTCTGTCATATCTGTATCTTTTTTAGGGATCAACGATATCAAAGCCTCATTAAAGGTGTCCGGAAGGGAGCCATTTTTAAATGCCTCCTGGTAAACCGCTGTCAATACAGGTACAAGAATGTCAATATACTTGTTATAATATTCTACAGGAAGGCCATCCAGACCAGGTGATAACCCTGCTTTCATAGATAAGATGGCGGCTCTAACCTCCACTTCTGTTATAGCACAGTCCAGGTCCTCTACCTGGCTATCTGATAATCTAGGTAATTCTATACCAGACAAAAAAGTATCCATATCTATGGGGATATATATATACATCTTCATAAAAAAACATTGAAACACACTGTTTATCTCTTTGGATGAGGTCACCATTTTATTGCTCTTCTTAATTGCTGGGATTACGTTAGATGTGTTCTGCATTTTTAGTTGTCTTGCTAGTAGCCTGCCTGTCTTCTCACCTCCCTCGTAAAATCTGGTTCTAAGTCTAAACAGAGAATATTCTGCCTTTTTTTTTTGTACATTTCATGCAACTGAAATTTCAGTTTGCAGGCAGTTTGAAATGTGCAATCTGTGAAATGTCTTGCCAAATCCCTTTCCAAGACACATATCTCTGTTTCTAATATTTTTACTGCTTCAGGGTCCTCCTTGCTGGGAGCATATATGTTGCATAACACTACCTTAATCTCATTTATAAGAGCCTCAATGCAGATGAGCCTGACAAACTCATCAGTGTTGCTTCAACATTACAACATTAAGTATTTTGCTGATCAGAATAATCACCCCATTTTGTTTGGAGGAAGGCCATAAAAATTGTCAAAGACTCCAGCCACCCTAGTCATAGACTGTTCTCTCTGCTACCGCACGGCAAGCGGTACCGGAGCGCCAAGTCTTGGTCCAAAAGGCTTCTTAGCAGCTTCTACCCCCAAGCCATAAGACATTATGTGTGTTTTTCCGCGTTATTTGTAATTTATTTTGTACATAATGTTTCTGCCATCGTCTCTTATAACCAAAAAGAGCTTCTGGATATCAGGACAGCGATTACTCACCTCGTATTGGACGAAGATTTTTTCTTCAATGAGGCGGCCGCGAAAGATATCATACAGACACCCGACAAGGCCCAAATCCCCGTCTTCGCGTGAAGAAGAGACAGAGATATCGTGGACGCAGATCGGGGTGCCTTGTAAGGATCCGACGGCGAGCGAGTAAACTGTCTCTTCCATCAATCCTATTAGCCAACGTTCAATCTTTTGAAAATAAAGTGGACGACTTAAGATTACGGTTATCCTACCAACTGGACATTAAAAACTGTAATATATTATGTTTCACCGAGTCGTGGCTGAACGACGACAATGATAACATTCAGCTAGCAGGCTATACGCTACATCGGCAGGACAGAACGGCTGACTCCGGTAAGACAAGGGGTGGCGGTCTGTGTATATTTGTAAACAACAGCTGGTGCACAAAACCAAATACTAAGGAAGTCTCGAGGTTTTGCTCGCCTGAGGTAGAGTATCTTATGATAAGCTGTAGACCACACTATTTACCAAGAGATTTTTCATCTATATTTTTCATAGCTGTCTATTTACCACCACAAACCAATGCTGGCATTAAGATTGCACTGAATGAGTTGTACAAGGCCATTAATCAACAGGAAAACGCTCATCCAGATGCAGCGCTCCTAGTGGCCGGAGACTTTAATGCAGGGAAACTTAAATCCGTTCTACCTAATTTCTACCAGCATGTTAAATGTGCAACCAGAGGGAAAAAAACTCTAGACCACCTTTACTCCACACACAGAGACGCATACAAAGCTCTCCCTCGCCCTCCATTTGGCAAATCTGACCATAACTCTATCCTCCTGATTCCTGCTTATAAGCAAAAACTAAAGCAGGAAGCACCAGTGACTCGGTTAATAAAAAAGTGGTCAGATGACGCAGATGCTAAGCTACAGGACTGTTTTGCTAGCACAGACTGGAACATGTTCCGGGATTCTTCAGACAGCATTGAGGAGTACACCACATCAGTCACTGGCTTCATCAATAAGTGCATCGATGATGTCGTCCCCACAGTGACCGTACGTACATACCCCAACCAGAAGCCATGGATTACAGGAAACATCCGCACTGAGCTAAAGGGTAGAGCTGCCGCTTTCAAGGAACAGGACTCTAACCCGGACGCTTATAAGAAATCCCGCTATGACCTCCGACGAACCATCAAACAGGCAATGAGTCAATACAGGTCTAAGATTGAATCGTACTACACTGGCTCTGACGCTCGTCGGATGTGGCAGGGCTTGAAAACTATTACAGACTACAAAGGGAAGCACAGCCGCGAGCTGCCCAGTGACACAAGCCTACCAGACGAGCTAAACCACTTCTATGCTCGCTTCGAGGCAAGCAACACTGAAGCATGCATGAGAGCACCAGCTGTTCCGGATGACTATGTGATCACGCTCTCCATAGCCGATGTGAGTAAGACTTTTAAGCAGGTCAACATTCACAAGGCCGCAGGGCCAGACGGATTACCAGGACGTGTACTCCGAGCATGTGCTGACCAACTGGCAAGTGTCTTCACTGACATTTTCAACATGTCCCTGACTGAGTCTGTAATACCAACATGTTTCAAGCAGACCACCATAGTCCCCGTGCCCAAGGACTCTAAGATAACCTGCCTAAATGACTACCGACCCGTAGCACTGACGTCTGTAGCCATGAAGTGCTTTGAAAGGCTGGTCATGGCTCACATCAACAGCATTATCCCAGAAACCCTAGACCCACTCCAATTTGCATACCGCCCCAACAGATCCACAGATGATGCAATCTCTATTGCACTCCACACTGCCCTTTCCCACCTGGACAAGAGGAACACCTACGTGAGAATGCTATTCATTGACTACAGCTCAGCATTCAACACCATAGTGCCCTCTAAGCTCATCACTAAGCTAAGGATCCTGGGACTAAACACCTCCCTCTGCAACTGGATCCTGGACTTCCTGACGGGCCGCCCCCAGGTGGTAAGGGTAGGTAACAACACATCTGCCACACTGATCCTCAACACGGGGGCCCCTCAGGGGTGCGTGCTCAGTCCCCTCCTGTACTCTCTGTTCACCCATGACTGCATGGCCAGGCACGACTCCAACACCATCATTAAGTTTGCCGACGACACAACAGTGGTAGGCCTGATCACCGACAACGATGAGACAGCCTATAGGGAGGAGGTCAGAGATCTGGCCGTGTGGTGCCAGGACAACAACCTCTCCCTCAACGTGACCAAGACAAAGGAGATGATTGTGGACTACAGGAAAAAAAAGAGGACTGAGCACGCCCCCATTCTCATCGACGGGGCTGTAGTGGAACAGGTTGAGAGCTTCAAGTTCCTTGGTGTCCACATCACCAACGAACTATCATGGTCCAAACACACCAAGACAGTCGTGAAGAGGGCACGACAAAGCCTATTCCCCCTCAGGAGACTAAAAAGATTTGGCATGGGTCCTCAGATCCTCAAAAAATTATACAGCTGCACCATCGAGAGCATCCTGACTGGTTGCATCACCGCCTGGTATGGCAACTGCTTGGCCTCCGACCGCAAGGCACTACAGAGGGTAGTGCGTACGGCCCAGTACATCACTGGGGCAAAGCTTCCTGCCATCCAGGACCTCTATACCAGGCGGTGTCAGAGGAAGGCCCTCAAAATTGTCAAAGACTCCAGCCACCCTAGTCATAGACTGTTCTCTCTGCTACCGCACGGCAAGCGGTACCGGAGTGCCAAGTCTAGGTCCAAAAGACTTCTCAACAGCTTCTACCCCCAAGCCATAAGACTCCTGAACAGCTAATCATGGCTACCCGGACTATTTGCACTGCCCCCCCACCCCATCCTTTTTACGCTGCTGCTACTCTGTTAAGTATTTATGCATAGTCACTTTAACTCTACCCACATGTACATATTACCTCAACTACCTCAACTAGCCGGTGCCCCCGCACATTGACTCTGCAACGGTACCCCCCTGTATATATAGCCTCCCTACTGTCACTTTATTTTACTTCTGCTCTTTTTTTTTCTCAACACTTTTTTTGTTGTTGGTTTATTTTTACTTTTTTTGTTTAAAATAAATGCACTGTTGGTTAAGGGCTGTAAGTAAGCATTTCACTGTAATGTCTGCACCTGTTGTATTCGGCGCATGTGACCAATAACATTTGATTTGATTTGATTTGATTTGATAAGACTCCTGAACAGCCAATCATGGCTACCCAGACTATTTGCATTCACTTGGTTACCACAACCATTTATGTTCCAAGAGATGATGTTTACATAACCATTAGCCATATTTGCTCTGAGGAGTTATAGCCTGTGAGCGTGAAGTGTCCCATTTAACACGTGACAACACTAATGAACATCATTATATCAAATGTCACAATATATGCTCCCGCTGTACAGGAAAGCAGTGTAAATAATCGTTGGAAACCAATCTCAAAATAAAACAAAGCAACTAGGAACGTTACGTTGCTTCTCGAAGAGTCAATTATCACAGAACTGTCTTTGATTCTGCAGTCTCAACTCAAACTTCCTTATGGTCCGTGAGGCGCTTGCAAGGCTAAATTAGCAACACTCCCCAGAGTCCCGCAAACACATAGGCTACCTTCATTTGTACTGTAAACGGCATAACAATAACGGTTGTAACAATTCAACTTGTATTTTACCTTGTCCCGTCTTCTTTATCTAGGCTAAACACCTTGCTCTAGCAAGAATCTTTCTGCCTCCACGTTGTCCTTGAAAATCATTTTCTTTCCCTTCCAAGTAAAGAGCCAGCGTGTGCCTGACGTTCTCGTGTAGTTGTTTCTTCGCCATTGCAAACTTCTTCCGGCGGCCTTCCCACTGAACGCCACCCTTTTCTTTCACCGCTTTAAGTCCCTTGTCCCGGGCTGTAGATCGTAGGAAGCGGATGAGAACCGTTCTCGGGGGCCCATTCTCGTCAGGCATGGTTAAGCTGCGATGGGTTCGTTCAATTTCGAATTTGTGTCTGTCGTCAAATCCAAATACTTTTGGGATGATTTTCTGCACACACGAGTTTAGTCCACCTCCAGCCTCACTCCCCTCTTTCAGATTACATTTTACATTTTAGTCATTTAGCAGACGCTCTTAACCAGAGCGACTTACAGGAGCAATTAGGGTTAAGTGCCTTGCTCAAGGGCACATTAACGTCATTTAGCAGACGCTCTTAGCCAGAGCGACTCACAAATTGGTGCGTTCACCCTATAGCCAGTGGGATAACCACTTTACAATTTGGGGGGGGGGGGGGGGGGGTTAGAAGGAATACTTTATCCTATCCCAGGTATTCCTTAAAGAGGTGGGGTTTCAAATGTCTCCGGAAGGTGGTGAGTGACTCCGCTGTCCTGGCGTCGTGAGGGAGCTTGTTCCACCATTGGGGTGCCAGAGCAGCGAACAGTTTTGACTGGGCTGAGCGGGAGCTATGCTTCCGTAGAGGAAGGGGAGCCAGCAGGCCAGAGGTGGATGAACGCAATGTCCTCGTTTGGGTGTAGGGACTGATCAGAGCCTGAAGGTACAGAGGTGCCGTTCCCCTCACTGCTCCATAGGCAAGCACCATGGTCTTGTAGCGGATGCGAGCTTCAACTGGAAGCCAGTGGAGTGTGCGGAGGAGGGGGGTGACGTGAGAGAACTTGGGAAGGTTGAACACCAGACGGGCTGCGGCATTCTGGATGAGTTGTAGGGGTTTAATGGCACAGGCAGGGAGCCCAGCCAACAGCGAGTTGCAGTAGTCCAGACG
The DNA here is from genome assembly GCF_964263955.1 of Coregonus lavaretus. Taxonomy (NCBI): domain Eukaryota; kingdom Metazoa; phylum Chordata; class Actinopteri; order Salmoniformes; family Salmonidae; genus Coregonus; species Coregonus lavaretus. The sequence goes on along the minus strand of NW_028158613.1, from coordinate 10,002 downwards.
GGAGATGACAAGTGCCTGAACCAATCTCACCGTATTTCTCCTACTTCTGTTCTCAAGTTCTTCGACACGATTCCACAATATGTCCAGCATTACCTTTCTCCAGACGGGAGATAGCATCCTCCACTGTCGAAATCCGTCCCTCTGCCCCCCTCCATCCTCTCTTGTATCGCATCAACTTTTTCCTTTAGCTCGGTAGTTGTTGTTTTTATCGTGGAGACATCGGATGCAACACCCAACAAAGTCGTATTCATCTTTCCCATTTGCTCAATTAAAGCCTTCAGATTTACCAATTTCTCCGGGTTACGTGTTTATCCATGTCTTGGTGGGGGGATTCGGGTGGCCTTCTGTGAATACCGCGTTAGGCTTGAAGAAGTTTTTAGCGTGTGTCGACATTCCAATAACGCCACTTTAGCTAGATGTTTCAAAATGTAAATGATCTTTATATTAGACTGTACTTCAAGTCAATATATTAAGACAAATGAAAGTGCCGTTGAATTTCAGTGTTTACTTGCGGGTATTAGGAGCTCTCTAAAGCGCTGCCATCTTTTTCGGCGGTGCCACGTGACTGGATTACCCTTTCTTAATAGTAATAGTTATTCTTGTTAGTAGGAAATGGAGTGCTATCAGTGTTACTATAGAACTACAACTAGAACTACAGTTTTATAGAACTACAACTAGAACTACAGAACTAGAACTACAGTTTTATAGAACCACAACTAGAACTACAGAACTAGAACTACAGTTTTATAGAACTACAACTAGAACTACAGAACTAGAACTACAGTTTTATAGAACTACAACTAGAACTACAGAACTAGAACTACAGTTTTATAGAACTACAACTAGAACTACAGAACTAGAACTACAGTTTTAAAGAACTACAACTAGAACTACAGAACTAGAACTACAGTTTTATAGAACTACAACTAGAACGTTGTGTTATCTGATGATTCATATTATCTCCTCTTTTTCCTGATTAACTGTAAACGTCTCAGTTAAATGTGTTATATGAGTGGATCCCCACAGATGAATGAGGCTTTTATAGTGCAAGGCAAGGCACTTATTATCATTATTACTGCAGTAACAGCCCCGCTGTTTGAAGACTGGAGGTTTTCGGGGTCAGTAGTGAAAATATCTCTGACTGTGGATCAGGCCTGGTCTTGTCCTGGCTGGGGTACAAGCAGTGCCTCTGGGGGTGGATAAAGGGGGGGGGGGGGTTATGGCCCCCTGGGTTAGAGAGAGGAACAGACAGGTTGGGTCTGAGAAAGGGACCCCCTCAGATGAAACACCAGACGAAATGACACACTTGTTTGTTCTCCGGGTTTGGATTCAGACTTTGATTGACTAGTGTAACGAAAGGAAGGGGCACGGTTGCCCGGTCTATCATTTAGTTGTTAACAGAAACTGTATGTATGATCCCTCTGCTTGCTGTGCTCTCCCTCAGGTGTGTTTATGGTTTCTCATAGAAAATGAGCAAAGCATTTGCTCCATTGATCTTTGTTGACCACATTTTCCATCAAAACAGCTAGGCTGCTGGAGCTCTGTTCCTGGAGCTCTTTGCTCAGCTCGTTATGAGCTCCTCTCCTCTCAGGATTATAAAACTGGCCCCAGTACAGCACAAAAAAGTGAAAGAGAGACAGTCACACACAGAGGACAAAGAAAGAGAGCGAGAGAGAGATTGTCCAAGACAAGATCTCTTTCTCCTGTCGCTTCTAGAACTGTTTGGCCACAAATGGGCCAGGCAGCTCATTGGATCAACATAAAAGGCCCGCCAGTCAGTGGGATCCATACCTCAGTGGAACCTGTGTTACTGTTACAGCGAGGCAAGGAGGAACGGAGGCCGGCCCGAGCTAGCCAACTGTCTGTCTGAGGGAAGAGGAAGGGAAGGAGGAACGGAGGCCGGCCCGAGCTAGCCAACTGTCTGTCTGAGGGAAGAGGAAGGGAAGGAGGAACGGAGGCCGGCCCGAGCTAGCCAACTGTCTGTCTGAGGGAAGAGGAAGGGAAGGAGGAACGGAGGCCGGCCCGAGCTAGCCAACTGTCTGTCTGAGGGAAGAGGGAGGGAAGGAGGAACGGAGGCCGGCCCGAGCTAGCCAACTGTCTGTCTGAGGGAAGAGGAAGGGAAGGAGGAACGGAGGCCGGCCCGAGCTAGCCAACTGTCTGAGGGAAGAGGGAGGGAAGGAGGGAGAACCCAAGGAAATGTTGGAGAGCCCGGCCCCACCCAGGCCACAGGTGTTGATTTAATTCCCTCCCTCCTTCACTCTCTCTTTCTCACATCATTCCTCCTTCCCTCCCTCCCCCTCCTAATCTCGCTCTCTCCCACCCTCTATCCCTCTCTCCTTCAGTCCTCCCTCCCTCCATCTCTCCATCTATCCCTCTCTAGGGCCCGGCCTGATTCTCTTTCATTGTGCAGCCTGCTGCTGAGCCACTGGGGTCGGCACTGTGTAAGATGTGCTGTATTAGAATGTTGCTTTTATACGGCCAAGAGAAGGAGGGAGAGAGGGA
>NW_028158613.1:0-2500 GCF_964263955.1 Coregonus lavaretus | reverse complement strand
TGTTACAGGACCGTTCCTTCCGACAAACATAACAAAACAGAGTTGTTACCACATGCATTTTGGCTCTAATTTTAATTGCCTTGTTTGAGTCTGAATTTTGTTTTCATTCGAATAAGGGATTGTAAAAAAAAAAAAGAAGTAAGTTAAATATAACTCCAGTTAATCATGTCTTAGCATGAGCTGGTTCTGTAATGGGGTTTGTTTCCTTTTCAGTTGTGTGGCTTCATAGAATCCTGTGGGATTAGCCAGCGTTTGGCTACCATCCCCGCTTCACACTGTGACACTATAATGACTTAATGGGACTCACAGTAGCCAGGACAGAAATATATTATGATTATATTCCTGAAATGACTACTGTGGTTCTTTAGTGGGGTACTCTAGCAGCTCTGTGGTCGAGGCCATTTAAACGTCTTTAGTGGAGAGAGAGAGAGTGTGTGTGTGTGTCCTTGTGTGTGTGTGTGTGTGTGTGTGTGTGTGTGTGTGTGTGTGTGTGTGTGTGTGTGTGTGTGTGTGTGTGTGTGTGTGTGTGTGTGTGTGTGTGTGTGTGTGTGTGTGTGTGTGTCCTTGTCCACAGTATTATAACACACGTATAGTGATGTATGTATTACCTGGATTAGAGGACATGTGTGCTTCATGCTGAGTAGGGAACTCTTGAACTCTGGGTAAAGCAGATTCCCACATGTTGAAGCTCTCCCAGAGTCGTTCCAGGTCATTTCAGCAAGCCATGACACCCACCATCTCAGATTGTTCTGAAATCAGGTAAGATTAGCATTCCTGAAACATTATTTTGTTGAAATATAATTTGATCTATGAGAAATTAAGCTAATTGATTGATTTTAAATTATAGGATTAATATAATATTAAATAAATGTAATACCTAACATCTGATTTGGACAAAACTTTTTTCTAACAACGAGTAAGACATGAGAAAGCCCCCTACGGACCCCCCCACATCCCACGCCAATCCCACCCAAACAACGGGTAGTATGGAGCTGCGGCTCTGAGTATTGTTTCTTCATCCTATGTACGCATTCTCATTGAATTTGGTGATGGTTTTTCCCCCCCTGCTCAGAGAACTTAGTCATTGAAGTTGTTAGGTTTATCCCACATTCTGATATTACCAGGTTCTGACCAGTAGATGGTATGACATTGGTTTCTTTACCCTGTAAGCAGTCTGGGTGGGTGGCTTTTGTCAATTTCTTTGGATTCCTCATGTCTTAACTCATTGTTAGAAAAAAAGTTTGGTCCAAATCAGATGTTACGTATTATATTTATAGAATATTATATGAATCCTATAAATGAAAATGGCCAGTTTGGTGCAATCAATTAGCTTAATTTTCTCAGAGATCAAATTATATTTCAACAGAATAATGTTACAGGAATGCTAAAAACAAAAAAAACGATTTCAGAACAATCTGAGATGGTGGGTGTTGAAATCCTCTTTCCAGTGCTTTTTGAGGTGGAACGACCCCCGTCCATTTAGTCTCATACTGCATGCTACAGTTACAGCCCTAATGAAATGAAGGGGTTGGAGGCTGTTGACCAGTAGACCAGTGTTGGACACTACATCAAAGGGATACATGTTCATTTTTACATGACCTCCTTTTGGCCGTTGACACTGTGAACTTCGAACTTTGAACCCAACCCTTAGTCATCTGACTGGCTCGAGGTAGAGAAATACTCCACCATTGCAATATGCAGTATGGCCCAATTTCCTACACGGACTCTAATAATACACAGACACACAGACACAGACACACACACACACACACACACACACACACACACACACACACACACACACACACACACACACACACACACACACACACACACACACACACACACACACACACACACACACAGACACACACACACACACACCAGACACACACACACACACACACACACACACAGACACACACACACACACACAGACACACACACACACAGACACACACACACACACACACACACACAGACACACACACACACACACACACACACACACACACACACAGACACACACACACACACACAGACACACACACACACACACATACACACACACACACAGACACACACACACACACACACAGACACACACACACACACACACACACACACACTGCCCACTCAGGAACCAGGGGAAGGAGGGGAAGGAGGGGTGCACCTGTAGCTCTGTCAGGTAGTTGGTGTATAAAGGACATGGAGGTGTTTCTAGTCATCTATTAACTTTCCCTTTTGGTTCTGAAGTGATCTGAGTTCAAAGGAGCCGGTCCTCCAAGGGTTTTCTCATTAACTTGTGATAAATGGGTTGGCTGAATGATGTCTTCACCTGGATTTGTATAGCGTGTGTGTGGGTGTGTGTGTGGGGGTGTGTGTGTGTGTGTGTGTGTGTGTGTGTGTGTGTGTGTGTGTGTGTGTGTGTGTGTGTGTGTGTGTAGTGTTTGACCTGGGTGATAACTGATCAGTTGTTTCAGCTTGCTGCTCCCCTTCA
>NW_028158614.1:60000-62481 GCF_964263955.1 Coregonus lavaretus | reverse complement strand
ACGGTGAAGGGTACTTCTGATCCAGCAGGTGGTGCTAAGATCCCTCCCTATATGACTTGAATGATGAGTTGATTTATTCCTTATAGCTCCTAATGATTTTAAGGCCAGTGTTGGCAAACATTACTTGTGCTCCAGCAGGTGGCCATGACATCCCTCCCTATATGACTTGACTGACCAGTTAGTTGATGGACTCCTTATAGCTCCTAAATTTAATGATTTTAAGGCCAGTGTTGGCAAACATGACTTCTGCTCCAGCAGGTGGCCATGAAATCCCCCCCTATATGACTTGACTGACCAGGTAGTTGATGGACTCCTTATAGCTCTTAATGATCTCAAGTGTCTGTGTTTTTATGTGGTTAGGAGTTTTGCTCACTGCGTGTCCCCCTTCCATTTCAGTGTTTCCCAACTCCAGCGGTAGAGTAGGCTACCCCCAACAGGACCCATTTTTCTTGTAGGCCTGGACAGCCACAGCTGATTGAACAACCTGTCACCTAAATTACCAAGTCCTCAATGAGTAGAATCAGGTGCAACAACAACAACAACAACAACAACAACAACAACAATATGAGGAGAGGGACACAGTGTACTAGCTGATCTCCCAGTTGTCACAGTTTGGCCTTGTGTTCCACATAGCCTATATCAGTATTTGAGTATGTTTCCCGCGCACGTTAGTTGCTTTCACGTCATCTTTGAAATCGCTCCTCCCTAGTCCCCTAGAACGAGCGCCCTCCCCTTTGCAACGCCTCCGAACATATAACAGAGGCGCGCTTTCTGTGCCGCCGGCCTCAATCAGGTCGACCAAACGCAGATAATAGCGCACCGCGCACCGGCGCTGAAATCATTCATTCACTTGAACTCAACTAGCGAACACACCATGTCCGGAAGAGGCAAAGGCGGCAAGGGACTCGGAAAAGGAGGCGCCAAGCGTCACCGCAAAGTTCTCCGCGATAACATCCAGGGAATCACCAAACCCGCTATCCGCCGTCTGGCTCGCCGCGGCGGCGTGAAGCGTATTTCCGGTCTGATCTACGAGGAGACCCGCGGTGTCCTGAAGGTGTTCCTGGAGAACGTGATCCGTGACGCAGTCACCTACACCGAGCACGCCAAGAGGAAGACCGTTACCGCCATGGACGTGGTCTACGCTCTGAAACGTCAGGGACGCACCCTGTACGGTTTCGGCGGTTAAACCCACTCTCTTCGGAACCTCAACACCCCGACTCGAACCCAAAGGCTCTTTTAAGAGCCACCCACATCCGCTTAAAATGGGCCCATTCCATGTAGTGTTATATATAACAACAAATGTTTAGTATGCAATTTAGTAAGAAAGTATGAGCCACTTCGAGTGGACAGGGAGTATTAATTAGAGGATTCTAATGTCCCGTCCACTTTTAGCGCACAGAGGGAGGCCTATATCTGACAGTGGCAAAGTGTAAGAACGTTATTATTTTGGGTCAAGCAATAGTGGAATTTGGACAACATAAAGCCACCACGAGTCGGTAGACGTGGCTCGAAAAGAGGGGGACAGCGCGCACACACACACACACACAGTCCAAAATGGGAGCCCTATGTCTGACGGTGCCAAAGTGGGCAATTCTATCACCAGCATTATTTGGCACAACAATCGTGCCATTTGGACACCTATTAAAGCCCCCCTTTTGAAACACACAATTCCCCATCGGTCACAGAGCATAGGCTATAGAGAGGAGGGAGGGAGGGAGGGAGGGAGGGAGGGAGGGAGGGAGGGAGGGAGGGAGGGAGGGAGGGAGGGAGGGAGCAAGCAAGCAGGGGAGTGTCTACGGCCGCTGACTTTGCTTAGCTTCCTCTTCATAAGACGGGTAAGCGCCCTTCACCCCCTCATTCGTTTCTGAGAAGCAACGAGACATCATCATGCCCGAGCCAGCAAAGTCAGCGCCCAAGAAGGGCTCCAAGAAAGCCGTCACCAAGACCGCAGGGAAGGGCGGCAAGAAGCGCAGAAAGTCCAGGAAGGAGAGTTACGCCATCTACGTGTACAAAGTCCTGAAGCAGGTCCACCCCGACACCGGCATCTCCTCCAAGGCCATGGGAATCATGAACTCCTTCGTGAACGACATCTTCGAGCGTATCGCCGGAGAGTCCTCTCGCCTGGCCCACTACAACAAGCGTTCTACCATCACCTCCAGGGAGATCCAGACCGCGGTGCGCCTGCTGCTCCCCGGTGAACTTGCCAAACACGCCGTGTCCGAGGGCACCAAGGCCGTAACCAAGTACACCAGCTCCAAGTAAACAGCGCATTTGGACTGCTCTACTAACCCAAAGGCTCTTTTAAGAGCCACCCACTCTGTCAGTAAAAAAAGCAATTCCATCGCCACCGAATGAATGCGTAGGTAGGCTGCGTTACATTGTATCATTGTTTAATGGGCGGCGCGCGCCGCCTCGGAGAGCGGCTACATTGTATCATTGTTTAATGGGCGGCGCGCGCCGGCTCAGAGAGCGGCTACATTG
>NW_028158614.1:50000-55000 GCF_964263955.1 Coregonus lavaretus | reverse complement strand
GCGAGCGGCTCATTCAGACTTTCTGTGACTTTCTCAAGCTACCAATATGAGCGGAAGAGGCAAAACCGGAGGCAAGGCCAGGGCGAAGGCAAAGACCCGTTCATCCCGTGCTGGCCTCCAGTTCCCCGTGGGCCGTGTGCACAGGCTGCTGCGCAAAGGCAACTACGCCGAGCGTGTGGGCGCTGGCGCACCAGTCTACCTGGCCGCCGTACTCGAGTACCTGACTGCTGAGATCCTGGAGTTGGCCGGCAACGCTGCCCGTGACAACAAGAAGACTCGTATCATCCCCCGTCACCTGCAACTGGCCGTCCGTAACGACGAGGAGCTGAACAAACTGCTCGGCGGTGTGACCATCGCTCAGGGTGGTGTGCTGCCCAACATCCAGGCAGTCCTACTCCCCAAGAAGACCGAGAAGGCAGTCAAAGCCAAGTAAATTCGCTACTGCGACTTCAACTTGACTACTCAACCCCCAAAGGCTCTTTTAAGAGCCAACCACCTAGCTCTCCAAAAGCGCAAAGTACCTTTCTATGACCGCAATACATTGAGTGGGTGTATACACAACTATTTCGACATTCTGTGCCCACATGAGGCCTTGCATGAACAACAACACCTACTTGGCCTCATTTGCCATAGCAGGCTAGCATTAGATGATACGTGCCTATAAGCTGTCACTCTTGACTTTGGCGACTATTATTGCGCGTAAAGGGCCGGCGGCGTCCTATTGCGCGCGCACCGGGAGTTTGAGTTTTGGAGAGGCCGGGCCTCCCGTCCAATGGCCAACGGAGGAGGCCTGCGAAACGGGCCAATCGGGGTGGTGGGGAGATGGTGTCCAATCAGCAGGCGCCACTGCCGGCTTTATAAACTTCACATAGGCATTTCGAGGCTATACTCCCGACTGTCAGAGCAGCGCCATGGCCAGAACCAAGCAAACCGCTCGCAAATCCACCGGTGGCAAAGCCCCCAGGAAGCAGCTCGCCACTAAGGCTGCTCGCAAGAGTGCCCCGGCCACCGGCGGTGTGAAGAAGCCTCACCGTTACAGGCCCGGCACCGTGGCTCTGAGAGAGATCCGTCGTTACCAGAAGTCCACTGAGCTACTCATCCGCAAGCTGCCCTTCCAGCGCCTGGTGCGAGAAATCGCCCAGGACTTCAAGACCGACCTGCGCTTCCAGAGCTCCGCCGTGATGGCCCTACAGGAGGCTAGCGAGGCTTACCTGGTCGGCCTGTTCGAGGACACCAACCTGTGCGCCATCCACGCCAAGCGGGTGACCATCATGCCCAAGGACATCCAGCTGGCCCGCCGTATTCGCGGAGAGCGCGCATAAATGAGGATGACCTGAACTCGAATATCCCCCAAAGGCTCTTTTAAGAGCCACCTCCATATTTCCATCAAAAAGGCACAATTGTTCCATGTATACACGCACCTCTACATTAGCCACCATGTATGTTGTTCACTAACACGTCTAAAAGCTACGTATTGCACCTTTTTAGTTGCCTGAAGTCTAGCTTCAATGTTTGTGTGTGTGTATATACACAACCATCTGGCATCATCCACTTCCTTTGAACTATATAGTAACACAGTAAAATGCTTTACAAAGGAGGGGAAAAAGAAACGAGTGATAATATAGGCCGAATAGTAACAAGAATTGTGTTCAGATGAATAATTGACACTATTAGTTGTGTGTAATAATAGCCTTGCATGCAGTCCAGAAAAAACATTGCATGCCAACTTACTTTGAAAGTCCCATGTTGCAGTGCTGCTGAGAGACTCATGCAGAGGCCCAAACTTTACAATGGAGCACGGAGGCCATCTTGTGGTTAAATGTGGGTACTGCACCTCATGGTGAGTCCCTTTCAGCATTTGCTCTTTAGGCCAGCGTTTCCCAAACGCGGTCCTGGGGTCCACAAGGGGTGCGCGTTTTGCGTTTTGCCCTAGCACTCCACAACTGATTCTAATACTCCCAGCTTGATGATGATGAGTTGATTATTTGAATCAGCTGTGTAGTGCTAGGGCAAAAACTCCCAAAATGTGGCCCGAGTTTGGGAAACCCTGCTTTAGGCTAATACTAGCCTATTAGGATGACTTGGTTCGATCGCTTTAATGGCAACTGCTGAACTCTGGTTTCACTAATTACTTGTCCCAGGTCACCATTATGAATCCAATAGCAAAACAAATGTTTCAAAATAGCTCAATAGTGAAAAAAGGCCAGGAAATGATGGGTTCTCAGCAATATTTCACCAACAACCAATCACTATTCACGCATAGACATTAGGATCATCAACAAATATTCCTAAGTCATACTACAAAAGGGTTGTAACGAAATGGATTTGTCTGTTCAATGCAAGTTCAACGTCAAAGAAAAAGTGCTTCACCACAACAAACGTGTCTTTAGATACACTGTAAAAAATGACTTTGTGGAATGTACTCAAGCTATTACAGTCAACAAAAGCACACGTCATATTGTTGAGTAGATCTTTTTGCTTGTTTTTATGAGTAGATAAGCTTGAGTAAGTTGAGTTGATGTGGTCCAATACATTGAGTAAAGATGATAGAGACGTAAAAAGGATTATATTACGTTGATTCGACTCAAATAGACATTGTGTTATTTTACCTGAATGATTCATCCTATTATGTATTTAGACCAACTTACTTTGGATTCACTCAATCACATCCCTTAAGAGAAAAGGTATCCGGACACCGGGAATCCATTTATTTAAACATCAACGGTTTGCAAAACATCTGTTATTATGAGTTGACAAATTACGTAATTGCAATCAACACTGCAGGTAAATCATGATTGCTGCAGGTAGGCAACACCGTAGAAATAGGAACTACAACACTAACAACAAGTGACATTTACTCCTGATGTAATAAATAAATATAAATAAATAATTGGTCATTTAGCAGACGCTCTTATCCAGAGCGACTTACAGGAGCAAATAGGGTTAAGTGCCTTGCTCAAGGGCACATCGACAGATTTTTCACCTAGTCGGCTCGGGGATTAGAACCAGCGACCTTTCGGTTACTGGCACAATGCTCTTAACCACTAAGCTACCTGACTGACCTGTTGCAACCTCTACAACCACTGTGCTTATTATTTGACCCTGCTGGTCATCTATGAACGTTTGAACATCTTGGAGAAAAATGTGTGAAACCACTGCCTATATGAGGAGCTGTCGTTGTTTGTTTTATTACCACATACTTATGGAAATTGCACCGGTTGAGAGATGATGGCTCTCTTGTGCCTACGGTGAAGGGTACTTCTGATCCAGCAGGTGGTGCTAAGATCCCTCCCTATATGACTTGAATGATGAGTTGATTTATTCCTTATAGCTCCTAATGATTTTAAGGCCAGTGTTGGCAAACATTACTTGTGCTCCAGCAGGTGGCCATGACATCCCTCCCTATATGACTTGACTGACCAGTTAGTTGATGGACTCCTTATAGCTCCTAAATTTAATGATTTTAAGGCCAGTGTTGGCAAACATGACTTCTGCTCCAGCAGGTGGCCATGAAATCCCCCCCTATATGACTTGACTGACCAGGTAGTTGATGGACTCCTTATAGCTCTTAATGATCTCAAGTGTCTGTGTTTTTATGTGGTTAGGAGTTTTGCTCACTGCGTGTCCCCCTTCCATTTCAGTGTTTCCCAACTCCAGCGGTAGAGTAGGCTACCCCCAACAGGACCCATTTTTCTTGTAGGCCTGGACAGCCACAGCTGATTGAACAACCTGTCACCTAAATTACCAAGTCCTCAATGAGTAGAATCAGGTGCAACAACAACAACAACAACAACAACAACAACAACAATATGAGGAGAGGGACACAGTGTACTAGCTGATCTCCCAGTTGTCACAGTTTGGCCTTGTGTTCCACATAGCCTATATCAGTATTTGAGTATGTTTCCCGCGCACGTTAGTTGCTTTCACGTCATCTTTGAAATCGCTCCTCCCTAGTCCCCTAGAACGAGCGCCCTCCCCTTTGCAACGCCTCCGAACATATAACAGAGGCGCGCTTTCTGTGCCGCCGGCCTCAATCAGGTCGACCAAACGCAGATAATAGCGCACCGCGCACCGGCGCTGAAATCATTCATTCACTTGAACTCAACTAGCGAACACACCATGTCCGGAAGAGGCAAAGGCGGCAAGGGACTCGGAAAAGGAGGCGCCAAGCGTCACCGCAAAGTTCTCCGCGATAACATCCAGGGAATCACCAAACCCGCTATCCGCCGTCTGGCTCGCCGCGGCGGCGTGAAGCGTATTTCCGGTCTGATCTACGAGGAGACCCGCGGTGTCCTGAAGGTGTTCCTGGAGAACGTGATCCGTGACGCAGTCACCTACACCGAGCACGCCAAGAGGAAGACCGTTACCGCCATGGACGTGGTCTACGCTCTGAAACGTCAGGGACGCACCCTGTACGGTTTCGGCGGTTAAACCCACTCTCTTCGGAACCTCAACACCCCGACTCGAACCCAAAGGCTCTTTTAAGAGCCACCCACATCCGCTTAAAATGGGCCCATTCCATGTAGTGTTATATATAACAACAAATGTTTAGTATGCAATTTAGTAAGAAAGTATGAGCCACTTCGAGTGGACAGGGAGTATTAATTAGAGGATTCTAATGTCCCGTCCACTTTTAGCGCACAGAGGGAGGCCTATATCTGACAGTGGCAAAGTGTAAGAACGTTATTATTTTGGGTCAAGCAATAGTGGAATTTGGACAACATAAAGCCACCACGAGTCGGTAGACGTGGCTCGAAAAGAGGGGGACAGCGCGCACACACACACACACACAGTCCAAAATGGGAGCCCTATGTCTGACGGTGCCAAAGTGGGCAATTCTATCACCAGCATTATTTGGCACAACAATCGTGCCATTTGGACACCTATTAAAGCCCCCCTTTTGAAACACACAATTCCCCATCGGTCACAGAGCATAGGCTATAGAGAGGAGGGAGGGAGGGAGGGAGGGAGGGAGGGAGGGAGGGAGGGAGGGAGGGAGG
>NW_028158614.1:40000-45000 GCF_964263955.1 Coregonus lavaretus | reverse complement strand
CCCCAAGAAGGCTACAAAGGCAGCCAAGCCCAAAGCCGCCAAGCCCAAGGCAGCCAAGGCCAAGAAGGCAGCCCCCAAGAAGAAGTAAACCTATTACAAACAGTGTTCTACTCGATACATGTTGTACCACAAAAGGCTCTTTTAAGAGCCACCCACCTCTTTCCATAGAAAGCGCATTGATTTCCATGTACTACCTGTCGTGGAAAAGAAATTACGCACACTAGGCTACTTTTACGCACACAACATTGTCCCACTCTGGGTGTGTGCGAAGGGAGAGGCATATAATAGAGGGCCAAAATGGCTCAGAAATTCGACCTCACGAGTGCACCCTCACCAGCCATTTTTATATATGAGCCACTGGGCTATTCCCGTTCAGAGGCAGGCTGCTGTGATGTGTTACAAGTGCCATGTAATAACAATAACAATACTATAGTGGCTTCGAATTGAAACTCACGAGTGCACCCTCAACAGCCATTTTTATATATGAGCCACTGGGCTATTCCCGTTCAGAGGCAGGCTGCTGTGATGTGTTACAAGTGCCATGTAATAACAATAACAATACTATAGTGGCTTCGATTTCAAACTCAAGAGTGCACCCTCACCAGCTGTTTGTTTCCCATTTGGAGAGAAATAATGTGTGGATGTCATTTCGGACATTTTGGCGCTCACGCGAAATGACACAAAGTAACAAAGTCGGAGGGAAACAAAGTAGCCTCTCACTCGCTGCCTGTGGGTGGGAACCGGCTTAGGGCTGTCTGTCTGTCCATCTGTCTGTCCCTCGCTCCAATTGGATAAGGCCACACCGGCCCGGTGGCCAATCGTTGCCTCTTGTGGCGAGGTATATGTACGGCTCTCGAAGTGGCGAGCGGCTCATTCAGACTTTCTGTGACTTTCTCAAGCTACCAATATGAGCGGAAGAGGCAAAACCGGAGGCAAGGCCAGGGCGAAGGCAAAGACCCGTTCATCCCGTGCTGGCCTCCAGTTCCCCGTGGGCCGTGTGCACAGGCTGCTGCGCAAAGGCAACTACGCCGAGCGTGTGGGCGCTGGCGCACCAGTCTACCTGGCCGCCGTACTCGAGTACCTGACTGCTGAGATCCTGGAGTTGGCCGGCAACGCTGCCCGTGACAACAAGAAGACTCGTATCATCCCCCGTCACCTGCAACTGGCCGTCCGTAACGACGAGGAGCTGAACAAACTGCTCGGCGGTGTGACCATCGCTCAGGGTGGTGTGCTGCCCAACATCCAGGCAGTCCTACTCCCCAAGAAGACCGAGAAGGCAGTCAAAGCCAAGTAAATTCGCTACTGCGACTTCAACTTGACTACTCAACCCCCAAAGGCTCTTTTAAGAGCCAACCACCTAGCTCTCCAAAAGCGCAAAGTACCTTTCTATGACCGCAATACATTGAGTGGGTGTATACACAACTATTTCGACATTCTGTGCCCACATGAGGCCTTGCATGAACAACAACACCTACTTGGCCTCATTTGCCATAGCAGGCTAGCATTAGATGATACGTGCCTATAAGCTGTCACTCTTGACTTTGGCGACTATTATTGCGCGTAAAGGGCCGGCGGCGTCCTATTGCGCGCGCACCGGGAGTTTGAGTTTTGGAGAGGCCGGGCCTCCCGTCCAATGGCCAACGGAGGAGGCCTGCGAAACGGGCCAATCGGGGTGGTGGGGAGATGGTGTCCAATCAGCAGGCGCCACTGCCGGCTTTATAAACTTCACATAGGCATTTCGAGGCTATACTCCCGACTGTCAGAGCAGCGCCATGGCCAGAACCAAGCAAACCGCTCGCAAATCCACCGGTGGCAAAGCCCCCAGGAAGCAGCTCGCCACTAAGGCTGCTCGCAAGAGTGCCCCGGCCACCGGCGGTGTGAAGAAGCCTCACCGTTACAGGCCCGGCACCGTGGCTCTGAGAGAGATCCGTCGTTACCAGAAGTCCACTGAGCTACTCATCCGCAAGCTGCCCTTCCAGCGCCTGGTGCGAGAAATCGCCCAGGACTTCAAGACCGACCTGCGCTTCCAGAGCTCCGCCGTGATGGCCCTACAGGAGGCTAGCGAGGCTTACCTGGTCGGCCTGTTCGAGGACACCAACCTGTGCGCCATCCACGCCAAGCGGGTGACCATCATGCCCAAGGACATCCAGCTGGCCCGCCGTATTCGCGGAGAGCGCGCATAAATGAGGATGACCTGAACTCGAATATCCCCCTTTTAAGAGCCACCTCCATATTTCCATCAAAAAGGCACAATTGTTCCATGTATACACGCACCTCTACATTAGCCACCATGTATGTTGTTCACTAACACGTCTAAAAGCTACGTATTGCACCTTTTTAGTTGCCTGAAGTCTAGCTTCAATGTTTGTGTGTGTGTATATACACAACCATCTGGCATCATCCACTTCCTTTGAACTATATAGTAACACAGTAAAATGCTTTACAAAGGAGGGGAAAAAGAAACGAGTGATAATATAGGCCGAATAGTAACAAGAATTGTGTTCAGATGAATAATTGACACTATTAGTTGTGTGTAATAATAGCCTTGCATGCAGTCCAGAAAAAACATTGCATGCCAACTTACTTTGAAAGTCCCATGTTGCAGTGCTGCTGAGAGACTCATGCAGAGGCCCAAACTTTACAATGGAGCACGGAGGCCATCTTGTGGTTAAATGTGGGTACTGCACCTCATGGTGAGTCCCTTTCAGCATTTGCTCTTTAGGCCAGCGTTTCCCAAACGCGGTCCTGGGGTCCACAAGGGGTGCGCGTTTTGCGTTTTGCCCTAGCACTCCACAACTGATTCTAATACTCCCAGCTTGATGATGATGAGTTGATTATTTGAATCAGCTGTGTAGTGCTAGGGCAAAAACTCCCAAAATGTGGCCCGAGTTTGGGAAACCCTGCTTTAGGCTAATACTAGCCTATTAGGATGACTTGGTTCGATCGCTTTAATGGCAACTGCTGAACTCTGGTTTCACTAATTACTTGTCCCAGGTCACCATTATGAATCCAATAGCAAAACAAATGTTTCAAAATAGCTCAATAGTGAAAAAAGGCCAGGAAATGATGGGTTCTCAGCAATATTTCACCAACAACCAATCACTATTCACGCATAGACATTAGGATCATCAACAAATATTCCTAAGTCATACTACAAAAGGGTTGTAACGAAATGGATTTGTCTGTTCAATGCAAGTTCAACGTCAAAGAAAAAGTGCATCACCACAACAAACGTGTCTTTAGATACACTGTAAAAAATGACTTTGTGGAATGTACTCAAGCTATTACAGTCAACAAAAGCACACGTCATATTGTTGAGTAGATCTTTTTGCTTGTTTTTATGAGTAGATAAGCTTGAGTAAGTTGAGTTGATGTGGTCCAATACATTGAGTAAAGATGATAGAGACGTAAAAAGGATTATATTACGTTGATTCGACTCAAATAGACATTGTGTTATTTTACCTGAATGATTCATCCTATTATGTATTTAGACCAACTTACTTTGGATTCACTCAATCACATCCCTTAAGAGAAAAGGTATCCGGACACCGGGAATCCATTTATTTAAACATCAACGGTTTGCAAAACATCTGTTATTATGAGTTGACAAATTACGTAATTGCAATCAACACTGCAGGTAAATCATGATTGCTGCAGGTAGGCAACACCGTAGAAATAGGAACTACAACACTAACAACAAGTGACATTTACTCCTGATGTACTGACTGACCTGTTGCAACCTCTACAACCACTGTGCTTATTATTTGACCCTGCTGGTCATCTATGAACGTTTGAACATCTTGGAGAAAAATGTGTGAAACCACTGCCTATATGAGGAGCTGTCGTTGTTTGTTTTATTACCACATACTTATGGAAATTGCACCGGTTGAGAGATGATGGCTCTCTTGTGCCTACGGTGAAGGGTACTTCTGATCCAGCAGGTGGTGCTAAGATCCCTCCCTATATGACTTGAATGATGAGTTGATTTATTCCTTATAGCTCCTAATGATTTTAAGGCCAGTGTTGGCAAACATTACTTGTGCTCCAGCAGGTGGCCATGACATCCCTCCCTATATGACTTGACTGACCAGTTAGTTGATGGACTCCTTATAGCTCCTAAATTTAATGATTTTAAGGCCAGTGTTGGCAAACATGACTTCTGCTCCAGCAGGTGGCCATGAAATCCCCCCCTATATGACTTGACTGACCAGGTAGTTGATGGACTCCTTATAGCTCTTAATGATCTCAAGTGTCTGTGTTTTTATGTGGTTAGGAGTTTTGCTCACTGCGTGTCCCCCTTCCATTTCAGTGTTTCCCAACTCCAGCGGTAGAGTAGGCTACCCCCAACAGGACCCATTTTTCTTGTAGGCCTGGACAGCCACAGCTGATTGAACAACCTGTCACCTAAATTACCAAGTCCTCAATGAGTAGAATCAGGTGCAACAACAACAACAACAACAACAACAACAACAACAATATGAGGAGAGGGACACAGTGTACTAGCTGATCTCCCAGTTGTCACAGTTTGGCCTTGTGTTCCACATAGCCTATATCAGTATTTGAGTATGTTTCCCGCGCACGTTAGTTGCTTTCACGTCATCTTTGAAATCGCTCCTCCCTAGTCCCCTAGAACGAGCGCCCTCCCCTTTGCAACGCCTCCGAACATATAACAGAGGCGCGCTTTCTGTGCCGCCGGCCTCAATCAGGTCGACCAAACGCAGATAATAGCGCACCGCGCACCGGCGCTGAAATCATTCATTCACTTGAACTCAACTAGCGAACACACCATGTCCGGAAGAGGCAAAGGCGGCAAGGGACTCGGAAAAGGAGGCGCCAAGCGTCACCGCAAAGTTCTCCGCGATAACATCCAGGGAATCACCAAACCCGCTATCCGCCGTCTGGCTCGCCGCGGCGGCGTGAAGCGTATTTCCGGTCTGATCTACGAGGAGACCCGCGGTGTCCTGAAGGTGTTCCTGGAGAACGTGATCCGTGACGCAGTC
>NW_028158614.1:27500-35000 GCF_964263955.1 Coregonus lavaretus | reverse complement strand
AGCAAACTACTCCTCGCAGACCGTGTGTGTGTGTGTGTACCGGACCAAACGACAGACAGACATGGCAGAAGTCGCACCAGCACCCGCCGCCGCCGCGCCGGCAAAGGCACCCAAGAAGAAGGCAGCAGCCAAGGCCAAGAAAGCGGGACCCAGCGTAGGCGAGCTCATCGTCAAGGCTGTGACCGCTTCCAAGGAGAGGAGCGGCGTGTCCCTGGCCGCACTCAAGAAGACGCTGGCGGCAGGCGGCTACGACGTGGAGAAGAACAACTCCCGCGTCAAGATCGCAGTCAAGAGCCTCGTCACCAAGGGTACCCTGGTCCAGACCAAGGGCACCGGTGCATCCGGCTCCTTCAAGCTCAACAAGAAAGCCGTCGAGGCGAAGAAGCCCGCCAAGAAAGCCGCAGTCCCCAAAGTAAAGAAGGTGGCCGCCAAGAAGCCCGCCGCGGCGAAGAAGCCCAAGAAGGTAGCAGCCAAGAAGGCCGTCGCCGCAAAGAAGTCCCCCAAGAAGGCCAAGAAGCCCGCTACACCCAAAAAGGCCGCCAAGAGCCCCAAGAAGGTGAAGAAGCCCGCCGCAGCGGCCAAGAAGGCAGCCAAGAGCCCCAAGAAGGCTACAAAGGCAGCCAAGCCCAAAGCCGCCAAGCCCAAGGCAGCCAAGGCCAAGAAGGCAGCCCCCAAGAAGAAGTAAACCTATTACAAACAGTGTTCTACTCGATACATGTTGTACCACAAAAGGCTCTTTTAAGAGCCACCCACCTCTTTCCATAGAAAGCGCATTGATTTCCATGTACTACCTGTCGTGGAAAAGAAATTACGCACACTAGGCTACTTTTACGCACACAACATTGTCCCACTCTGGGTGTGTGCGAAGGGAGAGGCATATAATAGAGGGCCAAAATGGCTCAGAAATTCGACCTCACGAGTGCACCCTCACCAGCCATTTTTATATATGAGCCACTGGGCTATTCCCGTTCAGAGGCAGGCTGCTGTGATGTGTTACAAGTGCCATGTAATAACAATAACAATACTATAGTGGCTTCGAATTGAAACTCACGAGTGCACCCTCAACAGCCATTTTTATATATGAGCCACTGGGCTATTCCCGTTCAGAGGCAGGCTGCTGTGATGTGTTACAAGTGCCATGTAATAACAATAACAATACTATAGTGGCTTCGATTTCAAACTCAAGAGTGCACCCTCACCAGCTGTTTGTTTCCCATTTGGAGAGAAATAATGTGTGGATGTCATTTCGGACATTTTGGCGCTCACGCGAAATGACACAAAGTAACAAAGTCGGAGGGAAACAAAGTAGCCTCTCACTCGCTGCCTGTGGGTGGGAACCGGCTTAGGGCTGTCTGTCTGTCCATCTGTCTGTCCCTCGCTCCAATTGGATAAGGCCACACCGGCCCGGTGGCCAATCGTTGCCTCTTGTGGCGAGGTATATGTACGGCTCTCGAAGTGGCGAGCGGCTCATTCAGACTTTCTGTGACTTTCTCAAGCTACCAATATGAGCGGAAGAGGCAAAACCGGAGGCAAGGCCAGGGCGAAGGCAAAGACCCGTTCATCCCGTGCTGGCCTCCAGTTCCCCGTGGGCCGTGTGCACAGGCTGCTGCGCAAAGGCAACTACGCCGAGCGTGTGGGCGCTGGCGCACCAGTCTACCTGGCCGCCGTACTCGAGTACCTGACTGCTGAGATCCTGGAGTTGGCCGGCAACGCTGCCCGTGACAACAAGAAGACTCGTATCATCCCCCGTCACCTGCAACTGGCCGTCCGTAACGACGAGGAGCTGAACAAACTGCTCGGCGGTGTGACCATCGCTCAGGGTGGTGTGCTGCCCAACATCCAGGCAGTCCTACTCCCCAAGAAGACCGAGAAGGCAGTCAAAGCCAAGTAAATTCGCTACTGCGACTTCAACTTGACTACTCAACCCCCAAAGGCTCTTTTAAGAGCCAACCACCTAGCTCTCCAAAAGCGCAAAGTACCTTTCTATGACCGCAATACATTGAGTGGGTGTATACACAACTATTTCGACATTCTGTGCCCACATGAGGCCTTGCATGAACAACAACACCTACTTGGCCTCATTTGCCATAGCAGGCTAGCATTAGATGATACGTGCCTATAAGCTGTCACTCTTGACTTTGGCGACTATTATTGCGCGTAAAGGGCCGGCGGCGTCCTATTGCGCGCGCACCGGGAGTTTGAGTTTTGGAGAGGCCGGGCCTCCCGTCCAATGGCCAACGGAGGAGGCCTGCGAAACGGGCCAATCGGGGTGGTGGGGAGATGGTGTCCAATCAGCAGGCGCCACTGCCGGCTTTATAAACTTCACATAGGCATTTCGAGGCTATACTCCCGACTGTCAGAGCAGCGCCATGGCCAGAACCAAGCAAACCGCTCGCAAATCCACCGGTGGCAAAGCCCCCAGGAAGCAGCTCGCCACTAAGGCTGCTCGCAAGAGTGCCCCGGCCACCGGCGGTGTGAAGAAGCCTCACCGTTACAGGCCCGGCACCGTGGCTCTGAGAGAGATCCGTCGTTACCAGAAGTCCACTGAGCTACTCATCCGCAAGCTGCCCTTCCAGCGCCTGGTGCGAGAAATCGCCCAGGACTTCAAGACCGACCTGCGCTTCCAGAGCTCCGCCGTGATGGCCCTACAGGAGGCTAGCGAGGCTTACCTGGTCGGCCTGTTCGAGGACACCAACCTGTGCGCCATCCACGCCAAGCGGGTGACCATCATGCCCAAGGACATCCAGCTGGCCCGCCGTATTCGCGGAGAGCGCGCATAAATGAGGATGACCTGAACTCGAATATCCCCCAAAGGCTCTTTTAAGAGCCACCTCCATATTTCCATCAAAAAGGCACAATTGTTCCATGTATACACGCACCTCTACATTAGCCACCATGTATGTTGTTCACTAACACGTCTAAAAGCTACGTATTGCACCTTTTTAGTTGCCTGAAGTCTAGCTTCAATGTTTGTGTGTGTGTATATACACAACCATCTGGCATCATCCACTTCCTTTGAACTATATAGTAACACAGTAAAATGCTTTACAAAGGAGGGGAAAAAGAAACGAGTGATAATATAGGCCGAATAGTAACAAGAATTGTGTTCAGATGAATAATTGACACTATTAGTTGTGTGTAATAATAGCCTTGCATGCAGTCCAGAAAAAACATTGCATGCCAACTTACTTTGAAAGTCCCATGTTGCAGTGCTGCTGAGAGACTCATGCAGAGGCCCAAACTTTACAATGGAGCACGGAGGCCATCTTGTGGTTAAATGTGGGTACTGCACCTCATGGTGAGTCCCTTTCAGCATTTGCTCTTTAGGCCAGCGTTTCCCAAACGCGGTCCTGGGGTCCACAAGGGGTGCGCGTTTTGCGTTTTGCCCTAGCACTCCACAACTGATTCTAATACTCCCAGCTTGATGATGATGAGTTGATTATTTGAATCAGCTGTGTAGTGCTAGGGCAAAAACTCCCAAAATGTGGCCCGAGTTTGGGAAACCCTGCTTTAGGCTAATACTAGCCTATTAGGATGACTTGGTTCGATCGCTTTAATGGCAACTGCTGAACTCTGGTTTCACTAATTACTTGTCCCAGGTCACCATTATGAATCCAATAGCAAAACAAATGTTTCAAAATAGCTCAATAGTGAAAAAAGGCCAGGAAATGATGGGTTCTCAGCAATATTTCACCAACAACCAATCACTATTCACGCATAGACATTAGGATCATCAACAAATATTCCTAAGTCATACTACAAAAGGGTTGTAACGAAATGGATTTGTCTGTTCAATGCAAGTTCAACGTCAAAGAAAAAGTGCATCACCACAACAAACGTGTCTTTAGATACACTGTAAAAAATGACTTTGTGGAATGTACTCAAGCTATTACAGTCAACAAAAGCACACGTCATATTGTTGAGTAGATCTTTTTGCTTGTTTTTATGAGTAGATAAGCTTGAGTAAGTTGAGTTGATGTGGTCCAATACATTGAGTAAAGATGATAGAGACGTAAAAAGGATTATATTACGTTGATTCGACTCAAATAGACATTGTGTTATTTTACCTGAATGATTCATCCTATTATGTATTTAGACCAACTTACTTTGGATTCACTCAATCACATCCCTTAAGAGAAAAGGTATCCGGACACCGGGAATCCATTTATTTAAACATCAACGGTTTGCAAAACATCTGTTATTATGAGTTGACAAATTACGTAATTGCAATCAACACTGCAGGTAAATCATGATTGCTGCAGGTAGGCAACACCGTAGAAATAGGAACTACAACACTAACAACAAGTGACATTTACTCCTGATGTACTGACTGACCTGTTGCAACCTCTACAACCACTGTGCTTATTATTTGACCCTGCTGGTCATCTATGAACGTTTGAACATCTTGGAGAAAAATGTGTGAAACCACTGCCTATATGAGGAGCTGTCGTTGTTTGTTTTATTACCACATACTTATGGAAATTGCACCGGTTGAGAGATGATGGCTCTCTTGTGCCTACGGTGAAGGGTACTTCTGATCCAGCAGGTGGTGCTAAGATCCCTCCCTATATGACTTGAATGATGAGTTGATTTATTCCTTATAGCTCCTAATGATTTTAAGGCCAGTGTTGGCAAACATTACTTGTGCTCCAGCAGGTGGCCATGACATCCCTCCCTATATGACTTGACTGACCAGTTAGTTGATGGACTCCTTATAGCTCCTAAATTTAATGATTTTAAGGCCAGTGTTGGCAAACATGACTTCTGCTCCAGCAGGTGGCCATGAAATCCCCCCCTATATGACTTGACTGACCAGGTAGTTGATGGACTCCTTATAGCTCTTAATGATCTCAAGTGTCTGTGTTTTTATGTGGTTAGGAGTTTTGCTCACTGCGTGTCCCCCTTCCATTTCAGTGTTTCCCAACTCCAGCGGTAGAGTAGGCTACCCCCAACAGGACCCATTTTTCTTGTAGGCCTGGACAGCCACAGCTGATTGAACAACCTGTCACCTAAATTACCAAGTCCTCAATGAGTAGAATCAGGTGCAACAACAACAACAACAACAACAACAACAACAACAATATGAGGAGAGGGACACAGTGTACTAGCTGATCTCCCAGTTGTCACAGTTTGGCCTTGTGTTCCACATAGCCTATATCAGTATTTGAGTATGTTTCCCGCGCACGTTAGTTGCTTTCACGTCATCTTTGAAATCGCTCCTCCCTAGTCCCCTAGAACGAGCGCCCTCCCCTTTGCAACGCCTCCGAACATATAACAGAGGCGCGCTTTCTGTGCCGCCGGCCTCAATCAGGTCGACCAAACGCAGATAATAGCGCACCGCGCACCGGCGCTGAAATCATTCATTCACTTGAACTCAACTAGCGAACACACCATGTCCGGAAGAGGCAAAGGCGGCAAGGGACTCGGAAAAGGAGGCGCCAAGCGTCACCGCAAAGTTCTCCGCGATAACATCCAGGGAATCACCAAACCCGCTATCCGCCGTCTGGCTCGCCGCGGCGGCGTGAAGCGTATTTCCGGTCTGATCTACGAGGAGACCCGCGGTGTCCTGAAGGTGTTCCTGGAGAACGTGATCCGTGACGCAGTCACCTACACCGAGCACGCCAAGAGGAAGACCGTTACCGCCATGGACGTGGTCTACGCTCTGAAACGTCAGGGACGCACCCTGTACGGTTTCGGCGGTTAAACCCACTCTCTTCGGAACCTCAACACCCCGACTCGAACCCAAAGGCTCTTTTAAGAGCCACCCACATCCGCTTAAAATGGGCCCATTCCATGTAGTGTTATATATAACAACAAATGTTTAGTATGCAATTTAGTAAGAAAGTATGAGCCACTTCGAGTGGACAGGGAGTATTAATTAGAGGATTCTAATGTCCCGTCCACTTTTAGCGCACAGAGGGAGGCCTATATCTGACAGTGGCAAAGTGTAAGAACGTTATTATTTTGGGTCAAGCAATAGTGGAATTTGGACAACATAAAGCCACCACGAGTCGGTAGACGTGGCTCGAAAAGAGGGGGACAGCGCGCACACACACACACACACAGTCCAAAATGGGAGCCCTATGTCTGACGGTGCCAAAGTGGGCAATTCTATCACCAGCATTATTTGGCACAACAATCGTGCCATTTGGACACCTATTAAAGCCCCCCTTTTGAAACACACAATTCCCCATCGGTCACAGAGCATAGGCTATAGAGAGGAGGGAGGGAGGGAGGGAGGGAGGGAGGGAGGGAGGGAGGGAGCAAGCAAGCAGGGGAGTGTCTACGGCCGCTGACTTTGCTTAGCTTCCTCTTCATAAGACGGGTAAGCGCCCTTCACCCCCTCATTCGTTTCTGAGAAGCAACGAGACATCATCATGCCCGAGCCAGCAAAGTCAGCGCCCAAGAAGGGCTCCAAGAAAGCCGTCACCAAGACCGCAGGGAAGGGCGGCAAGAAGCGCAGAAAGTCCAGGAAGGAGAGTTACGCCATCTACGTGTACAAAGTCCTGAAGCAGGTCCACCCCGACACCGGCATCTCCTCCAAGGCCATGGGAATCATGAACTCCTTCGTGAACGACATCTTCGAGCGTATCGCCGGAGAGTCCTCTCGCCTGGCCCACTACAACAAGCGTTCTACCATCACCTCCAGGGAGATCCAGACCGCGGTGCGCCTGCTGCTCCCCGGTGAACTTGCCAAACACGCCGTGTCCGAGGGCACCAAGGCCGTAACCAAGTACACCAGCTCCAAGTAAACAGCGCATTTGGACTGCTCTACTAACCCAAAGGCTCTTTTAAGAGCCACCCACTCTGTCAGTAAAAAAAGCAATTCCATCGCCACCGAATGAATGCGTAGGTAGGCTGCGTTACATTGTATCATTGTTTAATGGGCGGCGCGCGCCGCCTCGGAGAGCGGCTACATTGTATCATTGTTTAATGGGCGGCGCGCGCCGGCTCAGAGAGCGGCTACATTGTATCATTTCCCCTGCCCGTTCCAGCGTAGGGGTTTAGCGCGCCTTTTTTGGTGTCTTTGCGCGCTGAATAGTAACCCATGTTTGTCGGGCTCTATTCCAGGTGAAGGCAATGTAAAATGGCACCATTTGACAAAGGGTGTAAATAAATAAATCAAAAAGGCAGTCTGTTGGGTTTGATTGGAAATAAATTCCCTTTATCGTCTAATGAGCAGATAGTCATTTTGAGTTGACTTCCTGAATCGGTAGGACACGGATGGAGTGAATGGATGCTCCATCATTGGACTATACCCTAATGATGTGAACGAGAATGATGATGGCAAGAATAAAAAGGTGGTGAATAATATGAATGTATATTTTTTATATATATATATATATATATATATGAACGTAGCCCTTTTGGCCTACAGGTCATTTCCGGTCAAGGTTACATCATCCATATAGTCCCCTGTAGCTCAGTTGGTAGAGCACAGCGCTTGCAACGCCAGGGTTGCGGGTTCGTTTCCCACGGGGGGCCAGTATGAAAATGTAC
>NW_028158614.1:17500-22500 GCF_964263955.1 Coregonus lavaretus | reverse complement strand
CCCCCGTCACCTGCAACTGGCCGTCCGTAACGACGAGGAGCTGAACAAACTGCTCGGCGGTGTGACCATCGCTCAGGGTGGTGTGCTGCCCAACATCCAGGCAGTCCTACTCCCCAAGAAGACCGAGAAGGCAGTCAAAGCCAAGTAAATTCGCTACTGCGACTTCAACTTGACTACTCAACCCCCAAAGGCTCTTTTAAGAGCCAACCACCTAGCTCTCCAAAAGCGCAAAGTACCTTTCTATGACCGCAATACATTGAGTGGGTGTATACACAACTATTTCGACATTCTGTGCCCACATGAGGCCTTGCATGAACAACAACACCTACTTGGCCTCATTTGCCATAGCAGGCTAGCATTAGATGATACGTGCCTATAAGCTGTCACTCTTGACTTTGGCGACTATTATTGCGCGTAAAGGGCCGGCGGCGTCCTATTGCGCGCGCACCGGGAGTTTGAGTTTTGGAGAGGCCGGGCCTCCCGTCCAATGGCCAACGGAGGAGGCCTGCGAAACGGGCCAATCGGGGTGGTGGGGAGATGGTGTCCAATCAGCAGGCGCCACTGCCGGCTTTATAAACTTCACATAGGCATTTCGAGGCTATACTCCCGACTGTCAGAGCAGCGCCATGGCCAGAACCAAGCAAACCGCTCGCAAATCCACCGGTGGCAAAGCCCCCAGGAAGCAGCTCGCCACTAAGGCTGCTCGCAAGAGTGCCCCGGCCACCGGCGGTGTGAAGAAGCCTCACCGTTACAGGCCCGGCACCGTGGCTCTGAGAGAGATCCGTCGTTACCAGAAGTCCACTGAGCTACTCATCCGCAAGCTGCCCTTCCAGCGCCTGGTGCGAGAAATCGCCCAGGACTTCAAGACCGACCTGCGCTTCCAGAGCTCCGCCGTGATGGCCCTACAGGAGGCTAGCGAGGCTTACCTGGTCGGCCTGTTCGAGGACACCAACCTGTGCGCCATCCACGCCAAGCGGGTGACCATCATGCCCAAGGACATCCAGCTGGCCCGCCGTATTCGCGGAGAGCGCGCATAAATGAGGATGACCTGAACTCGAATATCCCCCAAAGGCTCTTTTAAGAGCCACCTCCATATTTCCATCAAAAAGGCACAATTGTTCCATGTATACACGCACCTCTACATTAGCCACCATGTATGTTGTTCACTAACACGTCTAAAAGCTACGTATTGCACCTTTTTAGTTGCCTGAAGTCTAGCTTCAATGTTTGTGTGTGTGTATATACACAACCATCTGGCATCATCCACTTCCTTTGAACTATATAGTAACACAGTAAAATGCTTTACAAAGGAGGGGAAAAAGAAACGAGTGATAATATAGGCCGAATAGTAACAAGAATTGTGTTCAGATGAATAATTGACACTATTAGTTGTGTGTAATAATAGCCTTGCATGCAGTCCAGAAAAAACATTGCATGCCAACTTACTTTGAAAGTCCCATGTTGCAGTGCTGCTGAGAGACTCATGCAGAGGCCCAAACTTTACAATGGAGCACGGAGGCCATCTTGTGGTTAAATGTGGGTACTGCACCTCATGGTGAGTCCCTTTCAGCATTTGCTCTTTAGGCCAGCGTTTCCCAAACGCGGTCCTGGGGTCCACAAGGGGTGCGCGTTTTGCGTTTTGCCCTAGCACTCCACAACTGATTCTAATACTCCCAGCTTGATGATGATGAGTTGATTATTTGAATCAGCTGTGTAGTGCTAGGGCAAAAACTCCCAAAATGTGGCCCGAGTTTGGGAAACCCTGCTTTAGGCTAATACTAGCCTATTAGGATGACTTGGTTCGATCGCTTTAATGGCAACTGCTGAACTCTGGTTTCACTAATTACTTGTCCCAGGTCACCATTATGAATCCAATAGCAAAACAAATGTTTCAAAATAGCTCAATAGTGAAAAAAGGCCAGGAAATGATGGGTTCTCAGCAATATTTCACCAACAACCAATCACTATTCACGCATAGACATTAGGATCATCAACAAATATTCCTAAGTCATACTACAAAAGGGTTGTAACGAAATGGATTTGTCTGTTCAATGCAAGTTCAACGTCAAAGAAAAAGTGCATCACCACAACAAACGTGTCTTTAGATACACTGTAAAAAATGACTTTGTGGAATGTACTCAAGCTATTACAGTCAACAAAAGCACACGTCATATTGTTGAGTAGATCTTTTTGCTTGTTTTTATGAGTAGATAAGCTTGAGTAAGTTGAGTTGATGTGGTCCAATACATTGAGTAAAGATGATAGAGACGTAAAAAGGATTATATTACGTTGATTCGACTCAAATAGACATTGTGTTATTTTACCTGAATGATTCATCCTATTATGTATTTAGACCAACTTACTTTGGATTCACTCAATCACATCCCTTAAGAGAAAAGGTATCCGGACACCGGGAATCCATTTATTTAAACATCAACGGTTTGCAAAACATCTGTTATTATGAGTTGACAAATTACGTAATTGCAATCAACACTGCAGGTAAATCATGATTGCTGCAGGTAGGCAACACCGTAGAAATAGGAACTACAACACTAACAACAAGTGACATTTACTCCTGATGTACTGACTGACCTGTTGCAACCTCTACAACCACTGTGCTTATTATTTGACCCTGCTGGTCATCTATGAACGTTTGAACATCTTGGAGAAAAATGTGTGAAACCACTGCCTATATGAGGAGCTGTCGTTGTTTGTTTTATTACCACATACTTATGGAAATTGCACCGGTTGAGAGATGATGGCTCTCTTGTGCCTACGGTGAAGGGTACTTCTGATCCAGCAGGTGGTGCTAAGATCCCTCCCTATATGACTTGAATGATGAGTTGATTTATTCCTTATAGCTCCTAATGATTTTAAGGCCAGTGTTGGCAAACATTACTTGTGCTCCAGCAGGTGGCCATGACATCCCTCCCTATATGACTTGACTGACCAGTTAGTTGATGGACTCCTTATAGCTCCTAAATTTAATGATTTTAAGGCCAGTGTTGGCAAACATGACTTCTGCTCCAGCAGGTGGCCATGAAATCCCCCCCTATATGACTTGACTGACCAGGTAGTTGATGGACTCCTTATAGCTCTTAATGATCTCAAGTGTCTGTGTTTTTATGTGGTTAGGAGTTTTGCTCACTGCGTGTCCCCCTTCCATTTCAGTGTTTCCCAACTCCAGCGGTAGAGTAGGCTACCCCCAACAGGACCCATTTTTCTTGTAGGCCTGGACAGCCACAGCTGATTGAACAACCTGTCACCTAAATTACCAAGTCCTCAATGAGTAGAATCAGGTGCAACAACAACAACAACAACAACAACAACAACAACAATATGAGGAGAGGGACACAGTGTACTAGCTGATCTCCCAGTTGTCACAGTTTGGCCTTGTGTTCCACATAGCCTATATCAGTATTTGAGTATGTTTCCCGCGCACGTTAGTTGCTTTCACGTCATCTTTGAAATCGCTCCTCCCTAGTCCCCTAGAACGAGCGCCCTCCCCTTTGCAACGCCTCCGAACATATAACAGAGGCGCGCTTTCTGTGCCGCCGGCCTCAATCAGGTCGACCAAACGCAGATAATAGCGCACCGCGCACCGGCGCTGAAATCATTCATTCACTTGAACTCAACTAGCGAACACACCATGTCCGGAAGAGGCAAAGGCGGCAAGGGACTCGGAAAAGGAGGCGCCAAGCGTCACCGCAAAGTTCTCCGCGATAACATCCAGGGAATCACCAAACCCGCTATCCGCCGTCTGGCTCGCCGCGGCGGCGTGAAGCGTATTTCCGGTCTGATCTACGAGGAGACCCGCGGTGTCCTGAAGGTGTTCCTGGAGAACGTGATCCGTGACGCAGTCACCTACACCGAGCACGCCAAGAGGAAGACCGTTACCGCCATGGACGTGGTCTACGCTCTGAAACGTCAGGGACGCACCCTGTACGGTTTCGGCGGTTAAACCCACTCTCTTCGGAACCTCAACACCCCGACTCGAACCCAAAGGCTCTTTTAAGAGCCACCCACATCCGCTTAAAATGGGCCCATTCCATGTAGTGTTATATATAACAACAAATGTTTAGTATGCAATTTAGTAAGAAAGTATGAGCCACTTCGAGTGGACAGGGAGTATTAATTAGAGGATTCTAATGTCCCGTCCACTTTTAGCGCACAGAGGGAGGCCTATATCTGACAGTGGCAAAGTGTAAGAACGTTATTATTTTGGGTCAAGCAATAGTGGAATTTGGACAACATAAAGCCACCACGAGTCGGTAGACGTGGCTCGAAAAGAGGGGGACAGCGCGCACACACACACACACACAGTCCAAAATGGGAGCCCTATGTCTGACGGTGCCAAAGTGGGCAATTCTATCACCAGCATTATTTGGCACAACAATCGTGCCATTTGGACACCTATTAAAGCCCCCCTTTTGAAACACACAATTCCCCATCGGTCACAGAGCATAGGCTATAGAGAGGAGGGAGGGAGGGAGGGAGGGAGGGAGGGAGGGAGGGAGGGAGCAAGCAAGCAGGGGAGTGTCTACGGCCGCTGACTTTGCTTAGCTTCCTCTTCATAAGACGGGTAAGCGCCCTTCACCCCCTCATTCGTTTCTGAGAAGCAACGAGACATCATCATGCCCGAGCCAGCAAAGTCAGCGCCCAAGAAGGGCTCCAAGAAAGCCGTCACCAAGACCGCAGGGAAGGGCGGCAAGAAGCGCAGAAAGTCCAGGAAGGAGAGTTACGCCATCTACGTGTACAAAGTCCTGAAGCAGGTCCACCCCGACACCGGCATCTCCTCCAAGGCCATGGGAATCATGAACTCCTTCGTGAACGACATCTTCGAGCGTATCGCCGGAGAGTCCTCTCGCCTGGCCCACTACAACAAGCGTTCTACCATCACCTCCAGGGAGATCCAGACCGCGGTGCGCCTGCTGCTCCCCGGTGAACTTGCCAAACACGCCGTGTCCGAGGGCACCAAGGCCGTAACCAAGTACACCAGC
>NW_028158614.1:0-12500 GCF_964263955.1 Coregonus lavaretus | reverse complement strand
TACTATAGTGGCTTCGAATTGAAACTCACGAGTGCACCCTCAACAGCCATTTTTATATATGAGCCACTGGGCTATTCCCGTTCAGAGGCAGGCTGCTGTGATGTGTTACAAGTGCCATGTAATAACAATAACAATACTATAGTGGCTTCGATTTCAAACTCAAGAGTGCACCCTCACCAGCTGTTTGTTTCCCATTTGGAGAGAAATAATGTGTGGATGTCATTTCGGACATTTTGGCGCTCACGCGAAATGACACAAAGTAACAAAGTCGGAGGGAAACAAAGTAGCCTCTCACTCGCTGCCTGTGGGTGGGAACCGGCTTAGGGCTGTCTGTCTGTCCATCTGTCTGTCCCTCGCTCCAATTGGATAAGGCCACACCGGCCCGGTGGCCAATCGTTGCCTCTTGTGGCGAGGTATATGTACGGCTCTCGAAGTGGCGAGCGGCTCATTCAGACTTTCTGTGACTTTCTCAAGCTACCAATATGAGCGGAAGAGGCAAAACCGGAGGCAAGGCCAGGGCGAAGGCAAAGACCCGTTCATCCCGTGCTGGCCTCCAGTTCCCCGTGGGCCGTGTGCACAGGCTGCTGCGCAAAGGCAACTACGCCGAGCGTGTGGGCGCTGGCGCACCAGTCTACCTGGCCGCCGTACTCGAGTACCTGACTGCTGAGATCCTGGAGTTGGCCGGCAACGCTGCCCGTGACAACAAGAAGACTCGTATCATCCCCCGTCACCTGCAACTGGCCGTCCGTAACGACGAGGAGCTGAACAAACGACTAGTTACCGGAGTGTAACTCCAGTTCTATGAGTGGAGCGGAGCCCCATAGGGGAGCTATGCTCCTAGTGGTTTATCCTCTGCCCTAAGGCAGACGCAGCCTGAAACAAAATTATGCACACACCTACAGCCAATAGGAGTACAGGTGTCCCTATATAAGGAACCCCGTTCCCTCAATCTGCCTCCCGAGATATTATCTTCAGCGAGACTAGAGAGGGTCGGTAGGGCCTTAAGTCCTATGGGGCTCCGCTCCACTCATAGAACTGGAGTTACACTCCGGTAACTAGTCGTTCTATATCGTGGAGCTCCGCCCCATAGGGGAGCTATGCTCCTAGTGGTTTAAGGCGGAGCGAAACGCTCCAAAATGTACTCCCTGCCGAGCCTAACACTTCCCATTAAAAAATGCAAAGGTCAAGCCCAGCAATGGCTGCAACCAATTCCCGCAGTACTGCGACTAAAAACCCATCAAGGCGTCACAATATACCGCGTCATCGGTTATAGACCCGCCCCATCTAGCTCAATGACAATGTCAATGGCTGTTGGGCAGATCAATAGAATAGACGCCGTGCTAATCTGACTAGCAGATAGCCGTGCCTCAATATTCTATGGAACAAAATATACCAGTCATACTAAACTGAACCTCAGATAGATGACCTCACATTCTGTCCACTCAGTACATGTTTCTATATGCTGACACTGTCAGCCATGAGACATGCCACAGAATATGCTCTTCATCCAAAGCGGACCTGATAGAGATCAGTCTATCATCCTGCTTCTCCCTCCTCTACCTCAAGATTCTCCTTCAGCTGTGCTGAGTGCAATCGAGATTGGAGTTTAAAAGGCTTATTCCTGACATAAGTCTTCCTAACCAGAGCGGACCTGATTGGAACCTGTCCAAGGTCCTGCTCTGTCCTCTCTTTCTAGCTCAAGAACGCCTTTCAGCTCTGCTGAAATTCGATCGAACAAAAGAGTTAGAAAACATGTCCATAATATGTTACTTCTAATAAAAGTGGACTTATGAACTTATTCACAATCCTGCTTTCTTTCTCTGTTCTGCTCAAGATCTCCCTTCAGCCACGCTGAGTACCGACCGAGCCAAAGAGTTAGAAGACATATCCAACAGATAGAAACGGATAAAAGGAGACGGTGTCGACCATGACGCTGCTCTACAAATATCCTCTACCTCTGTTCCTCTGAAAAGAGCAGTAGAAGCTGCTACTCCACGAGTGGAGTGCGCTCTAATACCCTGAGGCGGTTGTTGCCCCGCCGCCTCGTACGCCGTCTCAATGCCTTCACAAAGCCAATGAGACAAACGCTGTTTTGAAAGTGGTCTACCCAATGCAGCCGCACCGTGACACACAAACAACTGAGGTGATGACCTAACCGCCTCTGTGCGCCTAACGTAACACGCCAAAGCGCGTACTGGGCACAGACAGTGAAGCTTTTCCTCACTCCTCTCCCCGTGAGGAGGGGGATGAAAAGCCCACAATTCCACGATCTGCGATCTATATGCACTGTTAATAACCTTCGGCACAAATGCCGGGTTAGGACGTAACACCGCTCTGCTCAGATCGCCATTAATGGCTAGGCAGTCGGGTCTCGTCGACAGTGCACACAAATCGCTGACTCGTTTAGCAGTAGTCAAGGCGAGCAACAGCGCCGTCTTGATAGACAGCATCTTGAGGGGTATTTGATTCAATGGCTCGAACGGCGACTTACATAGCGCTTCGAGAACCAATGCCAAATCCCACTTGGGCAGCGTAGCTCTAGGCCTTGGCCTAAGCCGTCGCGTTCCCAATAGGAAACGTTTCACTAACGGGTGAGTGAACACACTTTTTCCGTTAAACCCTTCATGACCAGCTGAAATTGTCGCTGCAAACACTCGAATAGTGGAGGGCGATTTCTGCTTATCAAACATAGACTGTAGGAATGAGAGCACACTCTCTACCTGACAGCTCATGGGGTCCACGTCCTGTGTATCACACCATCGTGAGAAAACATTCCATCTGCTGGTATACAACCTGCAAGTGGAACCGGCTCTTGCGCCCTGTATTGTTCTGATCACTGCATCAGACAACCCACGGCGCTTTAACCTGTCCCATTCAGGAACCAAGCCTTCAGTGGTTGGCCGATTATGGGCCATTGCCCTATCGAGCCTCCCGCCTGAATCAACGCGTCTCGTCGATGTGGAATTGACCAGGGTGGCGCAATCAACATCTGACTCATCTCTGCAAACCACGGAGCCCCCGGGCGATCGGGCGCTATCAGTATCACTGACAGCCCCTCTGACCTCACCCTGGCTAGCAGTGGGAGAATGCAAGACAGCGGAGGGAATGCATACAGGAGAACTCTCGGCCACGGGTAGTGCGCGAATGCGTCTCTTCCCAATGGCGGTTCGTCCTGGTTCCTCAGAGAGAACCATAGGGGACACTGCGCGTTCACACGTGACGCGAACAGGTCCACCTCGGCTCTCCCGAATTGTTCCCAAATCTGTAGAACAATGTCCGGGTGCAGACACCACTCGTCGTCTCGAGGACCCCCTCTTGACATGATGTCTGCCCCTACGTTCAAGTAGCCCGGAATGTGTGCTGCTCTCAACGAGCGAAGGTGCTTGTGAGCCCACAGCCACAATTCCACTGCCGCCCGATGAAGGGCAGGAGACCTGACCCCTCCCTGGCGGTTTATGTGAGCCACTGTGGTTCGGTTGTCTGACCAGACCAGCACATCGCGACCCCGAAGGGTAGACGCGAAGTGGGTCAAGACCAGTCTCACCGTTTCCAACTCTAGGAGGTTGATGTGACGACCTGATTGAGGCCATGCACCTCCTATCGCTTGAGACTGACATGTCCCTCCCCATCCAGTCAGAGAGGCATCTGTAAACACTGGAATGTAGGATGACACCTTGCCCATCGGGACTCCGTGCGTGAGAACGCACGGGTTCCGCCAATAGTCCAAGTCTGCTCTTAGCGAGAGAGGAACCACCACCAACCGATGACGTTGACGCACTGGGTCTAGTCTTAGTTGGGCGAACCACCGCTGTGCTCTGCGCATGTGCAGAAGCCCTAGCGGGACCACAGAGTGGGCTGCCGACATGAGACCCAAAAGTGACATGATCGATAGCGCCGTTACTGTGTGATTCGGACGACACTTCCTCAGGGCTAGCAACAATGCTGCCCTTCGAGGGTCCGAAATTCGCGCCCTCATCATAACAGTGTCTAACTGTAGTCCCAAGTAGACAATCTGATGACTGGGCCAAGGTGCGCTCTTTTTCCAATTCACAGCAAACCCCAGACGCGTGAGATGCATCACTGTCTGTGTCGTGTGTGTGAACGCCAGCTCTGCTGACGGGGCGAGAATCAACAGGTCGTCTAGGTAGGCTAATAGCCTTATCCCTTGACGACGCAGCGGTTCCAATGCCGCCTCCACACATTTGGAAAACGTCCGAGGTGCCAGGGCGTACCCAAACGGCATCCTCGTGAACTCGTACGCCACCCCTTGAAAGGCGAACCGCAGAAACTTTCTGTGACGCGATTGTATCGGCACATGAAAGTACGCGTCCTTTAGGTCTATGCTTGTACAAAAATCTCCCTTCTGAACACATTCCAGTAGGCGTTTTGTCGTCAGCATTCGGAAGGGCCGTTTGGTTATGCTCTCGTTGAGAATGCGTAAATCCAAAATCGGCCTCACTCCCCCCGTCTTTTTTGGCACTAGGAAATAGGGCGAGTAAAGCCCCTTGTTCCTTTGCTCCCGGGGAACTACTGTGACCGCCTCCTTCGCCAAAAGTTCCGTAATCTCTGATTTCAGAGCGGCTACTTTGTCTGGCGTTTTCATCACCGTTTCCACCACTCCCTTGAACGGGGGTGGGGTTCGGCGGAATTGGAGGGCATAACCCTTCTCTAACGTCTGTTCTAGCCAGCGTGAGAGGGTACAGCTTTGACGCCACTGCCAGCAATGCATGGAAAGCGGGTGCGCACGAAGCTGTGGTGCATCCAGTAGGAAGGACCTGTATTCCTCTATGGCCCTTGCCGCCGCTATTCCCCAACACTGGGTTGGTGGAATAGCCCAAGGCGGGCCCCCCTTGAAAGGGAGAGGACACATCAGCTCGTTCTGGGTGAGTCGGGGGCTTTGATACGTTGGTTACGACCGTAACTCCAGTAATCTTGCCCTCCGTGAACGCAGCACGGGTCTGAACTGCGCTGTCTGAGGTACTGGCCTGAGACAGAGCGCTCTGCCCGGAAAGCGATTGCGTCATCATGTCATTGTCTGACTGAGACTGCCGCTTGCCATGAGACCCATCCATTACAGTACTCATCTGAGTCTGAAAGGTGTAATCTCTGACTGGTACCACACGGTGGTGCCATAACACCTCTTTACTGGTCTCATGCGGCTGCTCAACAACACACTCAGTGAGTGGTGGGCTGCGCTCAGAGCCCTGGGCATTGATACGTTCATGATAGACCGGAGGCGTCCATACCTTGGTTACGCCTGTAACTCTGGTATTCCCGCTCTCCGTGAACGTCGCACGGGTCTGAACTGCGCCGGCTGAGGCATTAGCCTGCAGCAAGGCGTTCTTCCCGGCTAGCGGCTGCGCCTTCATGTCACATTGGGACAGAGACAGCTGCCTGCTATGAGAGACCTTTACTACAGAGCTCCTAGGAGTCTGTAGTAAGAGATCTTTATTAGGTGAGCTAAGGCAGTGCCTTGCTACCTTTACCCTTTTCCTCTCTTGAGCGCGCTCAGCTACACACTCTAAGTGGGTTGAGCTACACTCAAGATGGTGAGGGAGAGACATAGAACGTGAAGTGTTCTTAACCTTATGGAATAAATGTCCTTCTTTGACAATGTCAGTGAGAATCATCTCTTTATTCACATAATTATAAAAACAGCCCTCCACGCCCTGAACAGTGGGGTGGGGGGGAACAGTAGGCCCCTCTGCGTCATGCGCCGGGCCGTCCTCTGCTCTCTCCCCCTCGCCTCGTCAAAGGTGCCGCCTTTTCTGAGTCACCTTCTGGTGCTTCCAGGCTGGCCTCTGGACGACCTCTCTCTCTGGCGGGACCGACGTCGTCACCGTTGCTGCTGGAGGGGCCGAGCCCGCTCTCCCGCTGCTCTGGGTGTGCGCCTGTCGCCTGGCCCTTCGCCTCCCAGCTGACTTGTTGGGGGCGTTGGAGGTGGATGGGTTGGTTGGGGCTCTGCTGGCCTTCATTGCCAGTGGCAAATGTTTGGCCAGGTGCCTCCTCTCCTCGTCCAATTTGGCGATGCGTTCGGTGGCGTCCTTCACAGCAAGGCCGAATAGCCCTTCGCTGGAGACGGGGGCGTTGAGCAAGGATGCCCTGTCGGTCTCCTTCATGGCCGTCATGGACAGCCAGAGGTGCCGCTCAGTAACCACCGAGGTGGCCATGGTCCTGCCCGCGCATATCGCCACCGCTTGCGTCAGGTGGAGTATGGCTCCAGAAATCCTGGAGGCCTCCTCCACTTCCTCAACGGTCAACTCTGACCTGCCCGTTGTGAGACGGGACAGGGAGGCCGCGAGGAGGGCGATGTTGTTCGCCGCTGCAACGCTCTGGGCTCCCAGCGTGAAGGATTTCTCAGCCAATTGGGCTGTGAACCTGTCCCTCTGTGCTGGCAGGGTGGCCTTCTTGGAGGCTGCCCAGGGACTCGAACCCGGCACTAGGTACGCCGTCATGGCGCCTTCGAGCCTAGGGATTCCCTTAGCTGCCCACTCGTATCCAGCCACTCTGGTGAATGGGGTGTACACTCTGGCCGGCGAACGCGCCGCCAGAGGTGCCCCCCACGAGCCCTCGACATATTTGCCCAGAGAGGGCAAGGCTGGAGCCATTGGCTCAGCCGCCCTTCTCGGCACGGAGTAGGGGCCGCCCTCCATCAAATCCACCTCCATTGGAGGGGGAGCTGGGGGCAGCGCAATCTCCAGTCGGGTGGCCGCCCTCTCAATGAGTCCGGGAAAGTCCGAACGCAGAGAGGCGGCCGCGAAGGACAGAGCCTCTGACCTGGCAGAGCTCATGTCATCTCCGCACAGGGAACCTTCAGACCTCACGCTTCCCGATGGAAAGGGGGTCTTAAAGGCTGGCGCCAGAGCTCTGGATTGCCCCACTGGGACATCCGGCTCGGCGCTCTCCCTGTCATCCTCTGATTCCGCACTGCCCGCTGATGCCTCTGAGCCAGAGGCGAGCACGGACATTGCATCATCAAGAGGGACATCCTCCTTGAAAAACGTCCATCGCTGCTTTCTCTCCTTCATAGGAAGGAGAGCGCAGGAGGCGCAATTAGGAGGGTCGCCGAGACCATCCTTGGCATGCAGCGGTCCCAAACACACGAAACATAGGTCGTGGGGGTCCGTGGTTGCCATGGAGGTACAGCGGCACAGGGCCCTGAAAAGGGCCTTTGGGGGTGGATAACTTGGCGTGCTCATTTAGAAGACGTTGACGGCTGGCAGTCAACGACGAAATTCTTCTTGAGTCTTCTAGGCTTCTTCACTCTAGTCCAGTCGCTGAAGATAATGGGAGGCAGATTGAGGGAACGGGGTTCCTTATATAGGGACACCTGTACTCCTATTGGCTGTAGGTGTGTGCATAATTTTGTTTCAGGCTGCGTCTGCCTTAGGGCAGAGGGTAAACCACTAGGAGCATAGCTCCCCTATGGGGCGGAGCTCCACGATATAGAACTCACGAGTGCACCCTCAACAGCCATTTTTATATATGAGCCACTGGGCTATTCCCGTTCAGAGGCAGGCTGCTGTGATGTGTTACAAGTGCCATGTAATAACAATAACAATACTATAGTGGCTTCGATTTCAAACTCAAGAGTGCACCCTCACCAGCTGTTTGTTTCCCATTTGGAGAGAAATAATGTGTGGATGTCATTTCGGACATTTTGGCGCTCACGCGAAATGACACAAAGTAACAAAGTCGGAGGGAAACAAAGTAGCCTCTCACTCGCTGCCTGTGGGTGGGAACCGGCTTAGGGCTGTCTGTCTGTCCATCTGTCTGTCCCTCGCTCCAATTGGATAAGGCCACACCGGCCCGGTGGCCAATCGTTGCCTCTTGTGGCGAGGTATATGTACGGCTCTCGAAGTGGCGAGCGGCTCATTCAGACTTTCTGTGACTTTCTCAAGCTACCAATATGAGCGGAAGAGGCAAAACCGGAGGCAAGGCCAGGGCGAAGGCAAAGACCCGTTCATCCCGTGCTGGCCTCCAGTTCCCCGTGGGCCGTGTGCACAGGCTGCTGCGCAAAGGCAACTACGCCGAGCGTGTGGGCGCTGGCGCACCAGTCTACCTGGCCGCCGTACTCGAGTACCTGACTGCTGAGATCCTGGAGTTGGCCGGCAACGCTGCCCGTGACAACAAGAAGACTCGTATCATCCCCCGTCACCTGCAACTGGCCGTCCGTAACGACGAGGAGCTGAACAAACTGCTCGGCGGTGTGACCATCGCTCAGGGTGGTGTGCTGCCCAACATCCAGGCAGTCCTACTCCCCAAGAAGACCGAGAAGGCAGTCAAAGCCAAGTAAATTCGCTACTGCGACTTCAACTTGACTACTCAACCCCCAAAGGCTCTTTTAAGAGCCAACCACCTAGCTCTCCAAAAGCGCAAAGTACCTTTCTATGACCGCAATACATTGAGTGGGTGTATACACAACTATTTCGACATTCTGTGCCCACATGAGGCCTTGCATGAACAACAACACCTACTTGGCCTCATTTGCCATAGCAGGCTAGCATTAGATGATACGTGCCTATAAGCTGTCACTCTTGACTTTGGCGACTATTATTGCGCGTAAAGGGCCGGCGGCGTCCTATTGCGCGCGCACCGGGAGTTTGAGTTTTGGAGAGGCCGGGCCTCCCGTCCAATGGCCAACGGAGGAGGCCTGCGAAACGGGCCAATCGGGGTGGTGGGGAGATGGTGTCCAATCAGCAGGCGCCACTGCCGGCTTTATAAACTTCACATAGGCATTTCGAGGCTATACTCCCGACTGTCAGAGCAGCGCCATGGCCAGAACCAAGCAAACCGCTCGCAAATCCACCGGTGGCAAAGCCCCCAGGAAGCAGCTCGCCACTAAGGCTGCTCGCAAGAGTGCCCCGGCCACCGGCGGTGTGAAGAAGCCTCACCGTTACAGGCCCGGCACCGTGGCTCTGAGAGAGATCCGTCGTTACCAGAAGTCCACTGAGCTACTCATCCGCAAGCTGCCCTTCCAGCGCCTGGTGCGAGAAATCGCCCAGGACTTCAAGACCGACCTGCGCTTCCAGAGCTCCGCCGTGATGGCCCTACAGGAGGCTAGCGAGGCTTACCTGGTCGGCCTGTTCGAGGACACCAACCTGTGCGCCATCCACGCCAAGCGGGTGACCATCATGCCCAAGGACATCCAGCTGGCCCGCCGTATTCGCGGAGAGCGCGCATAAATGAGGATGACCTGAACTCGAATATCCCCCAAAGGCTCTTTTAAGAGCCACCTCCATATTTCCATCAAAAAGGCACAATTGTTCCATGTATACACGCACCTCTACATTAGCCACCATGTATGTTGTTCACTAACACGTCTAAAAGCTACGTATTGCACCTTTTTAGTTGCCTGAAGTCTAGCTTCAATGTTTGTGTGTGTGTATATACACAACCATCTGGCATCATCCACTTCCTTTGAACTATATAGTAACACAGTAAAATGCTTTACAAAGGAGGGGAAAAAGAAACGAGTGATAATATAGGCCGAATAGTAACAAGAATTGTGTTCAGATGAATAATTGACACTATTAGTTGTGTGTAATAATAGCCTTGCATGCAGTCCAGAAAAAACATTGCATGCCAACTTACTTTGAAAGTCCCATGTTGCAGTGCTGCTGAGAGACTCATGCAGAGGCCCAAACTTTACAATGGAGCACGGAGGCCATCTTGTGGTTAAATGTGGGTACTGCACCTCATGGTGAGTCCCTTTCAGCATTTGCTCTTTAGGCCAGCGTTTCCCAAACGCGGTCCTGGGGTCCACAAGGGGTGCGCGTTTTGCGTTTTGCCCTAGCACTCCACAACTGATTCTAATACTCCCAGCTTGATGATGATGAGTTGATTATTTGAATCAGCTGTGTAGTGCTAGGGCAAAAACTCCCAAAATGTGGCCCGAGTTTGGGAAACCCTGCTTTAGGCTAATACTAGCCTATTAGGATGACTTGGTTCGATCGCTTTAATGGCAACTGCTGAACTCTGGTTTCACTAATTACTTGTCCCAGGTCACCATTATGAATCCAATAGCAAAACAAATGTTTCAAAATAGCTCAATAGTGAAAAAAGGCCAGGAAATGATGGGTTCTCAGCAATATTTCACCAACAACCAATCACTATTCACGCATAGACATTAGGATCATCAACAAATATTCCTAAGTCATACTACAAAAGGGTTGTAACGAAATGGATTTGTCTGTTCAATGCAAGTTCAACGTCAAAGAAAAAGTGCATCACCACAACAAACGTGTCTTTAGATACACTGTAAAAAATGACTTTGTGGAATGTACTCAAGCTATTACAGTCAACAAAAGCACACGTCATATTGTTGAGTAGATCTTTTTGCTTGTTTTTATGAGTAGATAAGCTTGAGTAAGTTGAGTTGATGTGGTCCAATACATTGAGTAAAGATGATAGAGACGTAAAAAGGATTATATTACGTTGATTCGACTCAAATAGACATTGTGTTATTTTACCTGAATGATTCATCCTATTATGTATTTAGACCAACTTACTTTGGATTCACTCAATCACATCCCTTAAGAGAAAAGGTATCCGGACACCGGGAATCCATTTATTTAAACATCAACGGTTTGCAAAACATCTGTTATTATGAGTTGACAAATTACGTAATTGCAATCAACACTGCAGGTAAATCATGATTGCTGCAGGTAGGCAACACCGTAGAAATAGGAACTACAACACTAACAACAAGTGACATTTACTCCTGATGTACTGACTGACCTGTTGCAACCTCTACAACCACTGTGCTTATTATTTGACCCTGCTGGTCATCTATGAACGTTTGAACATCTTGGAGAAAAATGTGTGAAACCACTGCCTATATGAGGAGCTGTCGTTGTTTGTTTTATTACCACATACTTATGGAAATTGCACCGGTTGAGAGATGATGGCTCTCTTGTGCCTACGGTGAAGGGTACTTCTGATCCAGCAGGTGGTGCTAAGATCCCTCCCTATATGACTTGAATGATGAGTTGATTTATTCCTTATAGCTCCTAATGATTTTAAGGCCAGTGTTGGCAAACATTACTTGTGCTCCAGCAGGTGGCCATGACATCCCTCCCTATATGACTTGACTGACCAGTTAGTTGATGGACTCCTTATAGCTCCTAAATTTAATGATTTTAAGGCCAGTGTTGGCAAACATGACTTCTGCTCCAGCAGGTGGCCATGAAATCCCCCCCTATATGACTTGACTGACCAGGTAGTTGATGGACTCCTTATAGCTCTTAATGATCTCAAGTGTCTGTGTTTTTATGTGGTTAGGAGTTTTGCTCACTGCGTGTCCCCCTTCCATTTCAGTGTTTCCCAACTCCAGCGGTAGAGTAGGCTACCCCCAACAGGACCCATTTTTCTTGTAGGCCTGGACAGCCACAGCTGATTGAACAACCTGTCACCTAAATTACCAAGTCCTCAATGAGTAGAATCAGGTGCAACAACAACAACAACAACAACAACAACAACAACAATATGAGGAGAGGGACACAGTGTACTAGCTGATCTCCCAGTTGTCACAGTTTGGCCTTGTGTTCCACATAGCCTATATCAGTATTTGAGTATGTTTCCCGCGCACGTTAGTTGCTTTCACGTCATCTTTGAAATCGCTCCTCCCTAGTCCCCTAGAACGAGCGCCCTCCCCTTTGCAACGCCTCCGAACATATAACAGAGGCGCGCTTTCTGTGCCGCCGGCCTCAATCAGGTCGACCAAACGCAGATAATAGCGCACCGCGCACCGGCGCTGAAATCATTCATTCACTTGAACTCAACTAGCGAACACACCATGTCCGGAAGAGGCAAAGGCGGCAAGGGACTCGGAAAAGGAGGCGCCAAGCGTCACCGCAAAGTTCTCCGCGATAACATCCAGGGAATCACCAAACCCGCTATCCGCCGTCTGGCTCGCCGCGGCGGCGTGAAGCGTATTTCCGGTCTGATCTACGAGGAGACCCGCGGTGTCCTGAAGGTGTTCCTGGAGAACGTGATCCGTGACGCAGTCACCTACACCGAGCACGCCAAGAGGAAGACCGTTACCGCCATGGACGTGGTCTACGCTCTGAAACGTCAGGGACGCACCCTGTACGGTTTCGGCGGTTAAACCCACTCTCTTCGGAACCTCAACACCCCGACTCGAACCCAAAGGCTCTTTTAAGAGCCACCCACATCCGCTTAAAATGGGCCCATTCCATGTAGTGTTATATATAACAACAAATGTTTAGTATGCAATTTAGTAAGAAAGTATGAGCCACTTCGAGTGGACAGGGAGTATTAATTAGAGGATTCTAATGTCCCGTCCACTTTTAGCGCACAGAGGGAGGCCTATATCTGACAGTGGCAAAGTGTAAGAACGTTATTATTTTGGGTCAAGCAATAGTGGAATTTGGACAACATAAAGCCACCACGAGTCGGTAGACGTGGCTCGAAAAGAGGGGGACAGCGCGCACACACACACACACACAGTCCAAAATGGGAGCCCTATGTCTGACGGT
>NW_028158615.1:0-10000 GCF_964263955.1 Coregonus lavaretus | reverse complement strand
TAACTCTCTCTCTCTCCTCCAGAGAAATCTAAAACTAATGTAACTCTATCTCTCTCCTTCAGAGAAGTCTAAAACTAATGTAACTCTCTCTCTCTCTCTCCTTCAGAGAAGTCTAAAACTAATGTAACTCTATCTCTCTCCTTCAGATAAGTCTAAAACTAATGTAACTCTCTCTCTCTCCTTCAGAGAAGTCTAAAACTAATGTAGCTCTCTCTCTCTCCTTCAGAGAAGTCTAAAACTAATTTGACTCTATCTCTCTCCTTCAGAGAAGTCTAAAACTAATGTAACTCTCTCTCTCTCCTTCAGATAAATCTAACACTAATGTAACTCTCTCTCTCTCTCCTTCTGAGAAGTCTAAAACTAATGTAACTCTCTCTCTCCTTCAGAGAAGTCTAAAACTAATGTAACTCGTGGTCCTCTGTAGCTCAGCTGGTAGAGCACGGCGCTTGTAACGCCAAGGTAGTGGGTTCGATCCCCGGGACCACCCATACACAAAAATGTATGCACGCATGACTGTAAGTCGCTTTGGATAAAAGCGTCTGCTAAATGGCATATTATTATATTATTATTATTAACTCTCTCTCTCTCCTCCAGAGAAGTCTAAAACTAATGGAACTCTCTCTCTCTCCTCCAGAGAAATCTAAAACTAATGGAACTCTATCTCTCTCCTTCAGAGAAGTCTAAAACTAATGTAACTCTCTCTCTCTCCTTCAGAGAAGTCTAAAACTAATGTAGCTCTCTCTCTCTCCTTCAGAGAAGTCTAAAACTAATGTAACTCTCTCTCTCCTTCAGAGAAGTCTAAAACTAATTTGACTCTATCTCTCTCCTTCAGAGAAGTCTAAAACTAATGTAACTCTCTCTCTCTCCTTCAGATAAATCTAACACTAATGTAACTCTCTCTCTCTCTCCTTCTGAGAAGTCTAAAACTAATGTAACTCTCTCTCTCCTTCAGAGAAGTCTAAAACTAATGTAACTCTCTCTCTCTCCTCCAGAGAAGTCTAAAACTAATGGAACTCTCTCTCTCCTTCAGAGAAGTCTAAAACTAATGTAACTCTCTCTCTCCTTCAGAGAAGTCTAAAACTAATTTGACTCTCTCTCTCTCCTTCAGAGAAGTCTAAAACTAATGTAACTCTCTCTCTCCTTCAGAGAAGTCTAAAACTAATGTAACTCTCTCTCTCCTCCAGAGAAATCTAAAACTAATGTAACTCTCTCTCTCTCCTTCAGAGAAGTCTAAAACGAATGTAACTCTCTCTCTCCTTCAGAGAAGTCTAAAACTAATTTGACTCTCTCTCTCTCCTTCAGAGAAGTCTAAAACTAATGTAACTCTCTCTCTCCTTCAGAGAAGTCTAAAACTAATGTAACTCTCTCTCTCTCCTCCAGAGAAATCTAAAACTAATGTAACTCTATCTCTCTCCTTCAGAGAAGTCTAAAACTAATGTAACTCTCTCTCTCTCCTTCAGAGAAGTCTAAAACTAATGTAGCTCTCTCTCTCTCCTTCAGAGAAGTCTAAAACTAATGTAACTCTCTCTCTCCTTCAGAGAAGTCTAAAACTAATTTGACTCTATCTCTCTCCTTCAGAGAAGTCTAAAACTAATGTAACTCTCTCTCTCTCCTTCAGATAAATCTAACACTAATGTAACTCTCTCTCTCTCTCATTCTGAGAAGTCTAAAACTAATGTAACTCTCTCTCTCCTTCAGAGAAGTCTAAAACTAATGTAACTCTCTCTCTCTCCTCCAGAGAAGTCTAAAACTAATGGAACTCTATCTCTCTCCTTCAGAGAAGTCTAAAACGAATGTAACTCTCTCTCTC
The DNA here is from genome assembly GCF_964263955.1 of Coregonus lavaretus. Lineage (NCBI taxonomy): Eukaryota > Metazoa > Chordata > Actinopteri > Salmoniformes > Salmonidae > Coregonus > Coregonus lavaretus. The sequence goes on along the minus strand of NW_028158615.1, from coordinate 8,190 downwards.
TCCTTCAGAGAAGTCTAAAACGAATGTAACTCTCTCTCTCTCCTTCAGAGAAGTCTAAAACTAATGTAACTCTCTCTCTCCTTCAGAGATGTCTAAAAGTAATGTAACTCTCTCTCTCCTTCAGAGAAGTCTAAAACTAATGTAACTCTCTCTCTCTCCTTCAGAAAAGTCTAAACTAATGTAACTCTCTCTCTCTCCTTCAGAGAAGTCTAAAACTAATGTAACTCTCTCTCTCCTTCAGAGAAGTCTAAAACTAATTTGACTCTATCTCTCTCCTTCAGAGAAGTCTAAAACTAATGTAACTCTCTCTCTCTCTCTCCTTCAGAGAAGTCTAAAACTAATGTAACTCTATCTCTCTCCTTCAGATAAGTCTAAAACTAATGTAACTCTCTCTCTCTCCTTCAGAGAAGTCTAAAACTAATGTAGCTCTCTCTCTCTCCTTCAGAGAAGTCTAAAACTAATTTGACTCTATCTCTCTCCTTCAGAGAAGTCTAAAACTAATGTAACTCTCTCTCTCTCCTTCAGATAAATCTAACACTAATGTAACTCTCTCTCTCTCTCCTTCTGAGAAGTCTAAAACTAATGTAACTCTCTCTCTCCTTCAGAGAAGTCTAAAACTAATGTAACTCGTGGTCCTCTGTAGCTCAGCTGGTAGAGCACGGCGCTTGTAACGCCAAGGTAGTGGGTTCGATCCCCGGGACCACCCATACACAAAAATGTATGCACGCATGACTGTAAGTCGCTTTGGATAAAAGCGTCTGCTAAATGGCATATTATTATATTATTATTATTAACTCTCTCTCTCTCCTCCAGAGAAGTCTAAAACTAATGGAACTCTCTCTCTCTCCTCCAGAGAAATCTAAAACTAATGGAACTCTATCTCTCTCCTTCAGAGAAGTCTAAAACTAATGTAACTCTCTCTCTCTCCTTCAGAGAAGTCTAAAACTAATGTAGCTCTCTCTCTCTCCTTCAGAGAAGTCTAAAACTAATGTAACTCTCTCTCTCCTTCAGAGAAGTCTAAAACTAATTTGACTCTATCTCTCTCCTTCAGAGAAGTCTAAAACTAATGTAACTCTCTCTCTCTCCTTCAGATAAATCTAACACTAATGTAACTCTCTCTCTCTCTCCTTCTGAGAAGTCTAAAACTAATGTAACTCTCTCTCTCCTTCAGAGAAGTCTAAAACTAATGTAACTCTCTCTCTCTCCTCCAGAGAAGTCTAAAACTAATGGAACTCTCTCTCTCCTTCAGAGAAGTCTAAAACTAATGTAACTCTCTCTCTCCTTCAGAGAAGTCTAAAACTAATTTGACTCTCTCTCTCTCCTTCAGAGAAGTCTAAAACTAATGTAACTCTCTCTCTCCTTCAGAGAAGTCTAAAACTAATGTAACTCTCTCTCTCCTCCAGAGAAATCTAAAACTAATGTAACTCTCTCTCTCTCCTTCAGAGAAGTCTAAAACGAATGTAACTCTCTCTCTCCTTCAGAGAAGTCTAAAACTAATTTGACTCTCTCTCTCTCCTTCAGAGAAGTCTAAAACTAATGTAACTCTCTCTCTCCTTCAGAGAAGTCTAAAACTAATGTAACTCTCTCTCTCTCCTCCAGAGAAATCTAAAACTAATGTAACTCTATCTCTCTCCTTCAGAGAAGTCTAAAACTAATGTAACTCTCTCTCTCTCCTTCAGAGAAGTCTAAAACTAATGTAGCTCTCTCTCTCTCCTTCAGAGAAGTCTAAAACTAATGTAACTCTCTCTCTCCTTCAGAGAAGTCTAAAACTAATTTGACTCTATCTCTCTCCTTCAGAGAAGTCTAAAACTAATGTAACTCTCTCTCTCTCCTTCAGATAAATCTAACACTAATGTAACTCTCTCTCTCTCTCATTCTGAGAAGTCTAAAACTAATGTAACTCTCTCTCTCCTTCAGAGAAGTCTAAAACTAATGTAACTCTCTCTCTCTCCTCCAGAGAAGTCTAAAACTAATGGAACTCTATCTCTCTCCTTCAGAGAAGTCTAAAACGAATGTAACTCTCTCTCTCTCCTTCAGAGAAGTCTAAAACGAATGTAACTCTCTCTCTCTCCTTCAGAGAAGTCTAAAACTAATGTAACTCTCTCTCTCCTTCAGAGATGTCTAAAAGTAATGTAACTCTCTCTCTCCTTCAGAGAAGTCTAAAACTAATGTAACTCTCTCTCTCTCCTTCAGAAAAGTCTAAACTAATGTAACTCTCTCTCTCTCCTTCAGAGAAGTCTAAAACTAATGTAACTCTCTCTCTCCTTCAGAGAAGTCTAAAACTAATGTAACTCTCTCTCTCTCCTTCAGAGAAGTCTAAAACTAATGTAACTCTCTCTCTCTCCTCCAGAGAAATCTAAAACTAATGTAACTCTATCTCTCTCCTTCAGAGAAGTCTAAAACTAATGTAACTCTCTCTCTCTCCTTCAGAGAAGTCTAAAACTAATGTAACTCTATCTCTCTCCTTCAGATAAGTCTAAAACTAATGTAACTCTCTCTCTCCTTCAGAGAAGTCTAAAACTAATGTAGCTCTCTCTCTCTCCTTCAGAGAAGTCTAAAACTAATGTAACTCTCTCTCTCCTTCAGAGAAGTCTAAAACTAATTTGACTCTATCTCTCTCCTTCAGAGAAGTCTAAAACTAATGTAACTCTCTCTCTCTCTTTCAGATAAATCTAACACTAATGTAACTCTCTCTCTCTCTCCTTCTGAGAAGTCTAAAACTAATGTAACTCTCTCTCTCCTTCAGAGAAGTCTAAAACTAATGTAACTCTCTCTCTCTCCTCCAGAGAAGTCTAAAACTAATGGAACTCTCTCTCCCTCCTTCAGAGAAGTCTAAAACTAATGTAACTCTCTCTCTCTCCTTCAGAGAAGTCTAAAACGAATGTAACTCTCTCTCTCTCCTTCAGAGAAGTCTAAAACGAATGTAACTCTCTCTCTCTCCTTCAGAGAAGTCTAAAATGAATGTAACTCTCTCTCTCTCCTTCAGAGAAGTCTAAAACGAATGTAACTCTCTCTCTCTCCTTCAGAGAAGTCTAAAACTAATGTAACTCTCTCTCTCCTTCAGAGAAGTCTAAAACTAATGTAACTCTCTCTCTCCTTCAGAGAAGTCTAAAACTAATGTAACTCTATCTCTCTCCTTCAGAGAAGTCTAAAACTAATGTAACTCTCTCTCTCTCCTTCAGAGAAGTCTAAAACTAATGTAACTCTCTCTCTCTCCTTCAGAGAAGTCTAAAACTAATGTAACTCTATCTCTCTCCTTCAGAGAAGTCTAAAACGAATGTAACTCTCTCTCTCTCCTTCAGAGAAGTCTAAAACGAATGTAACTCTCTCTCTCCTTCAGAGAAGTCTAAAACTAATGTAACTCTCTCTCTCCTTCAGAGAAGTCTAAAACGAATGTAACTCTCTCTCTCCTTCAGAGAAGTCTAAAACTAATGTAACTCTATCTCTCTCCTTCAGAGAAGTCTAAAACTAATGTAACTCTCTCTCTCTCCTTCAGAGAAGTCTAAAACTAATGGAACTCTATCTCTCTCCTTCAGAGAAGTCTAAAACGAATGTAACTCTCTCTCTCTCCTTCAGAGAAGTCTAAAACGAATGTAACTCTCTCTCTCTCCTTCAGAGAAGTCTAAAACTAATGTAACTCTCTCTCTCCTTCAGAGATGTCTAAAAGTAATGTAACTCTCTCTCTCCTTCAGAGAAGTCTAAAACTAATGTAACTCTCTCTCTCTCCTTCAGAGAAGTCTAAACGAATGTAACTCTCTCTCTCTCCTTCAGAGGAGTCTAAAACTAATGTAACTCTCTCTCTCCTTCAGAGAAGTCTAAAACTAATGTAACTCTCTCTCTCTCCTTCAGAGAAGTCTAAAACTAATGTAACTCTCTCTCTCTCCTCCAGAGAAATCTAAAACTAATGTAACTCTATCTCTCTCCTTCAGAGAAGTCTAAAACTAATGTAACTCTCTCTCTCTCCTTCAGAGAAGTCTAAAACTAATGTAACTCTATCTCTCTCCTTCAGATAAGTCTAAAACTAATGTAACTCTCTCTCCTTCAGAGAAGTCTAAAACTAATGTAGCTCTCTCTCTCTCCTTCAGAGAAGTCTAAAACGAATGTAACTCTCTCTCTCCTTCAGAGAAGTCTAAAACTAATTTGACTCTCTCTCTCTCCTTCAGAGAAGTCTAAAACTAATGTAACTCTCTCTCTCTCCTTCAGAGAAGTCTAAAACTAATGTAACTCTATCTCTCTCCTTCAGAGAAGTCTAAAACGAATGTAACTCTCTCTCTCTCCTTCAGAGAAGTCTAAAACGAATGTAACTCTCTCTCTCCTTCAGAGAAGTCTAAAACTAATGTAACTCTCTCTCTCCTTCAGAGAAGTCTAAAACTAATGTAACTCTCTCTCTCCTTCAGAGAAGTCTAAAACTAATGTAACTCTCTCTCTCTCCTTCAGAGAAGTCTAAAGCTAACTCTCTCTCCTCTGCTCTTGTCCTTCTAGACCTGTCTGCTGCCTTTGATACTGTGAACCATCAGATCCTCCTCTCCACCCTCTCCGAGCTGGGCATCTCCGGCGCGGCTCACTCCTGGATTGCGTCCTACCTGACCGGTCGCTCCTACCAAGTGGCGTGGCGAGAAGCTGTCTCCGCACCACGTGCTCTCACCACTGGTGTCCCCCAGGGCTCAGTTCTAGGCCCTCTCCTTTTCTCCCTATACACCAAGTCACTTGGCTCTGTCATATCCTCACATGGCCTTTCCTATCATTGCTACGCTGACGATACACAACTAATCTTCTCCTTTCCCCCTTCTGATAACCAGGTGGCGAATCGCATCTCTGCATGTCTGGCAGACATATCAGTATGGATGACGGATCACCACCTCAAGCTGAACCCTGGCAAGACGGAGCTGCTCTTCCTCCCGGGGAAGGACTGCCCGTTCCGTGATCTCGCCATCACGGTTGACAACTCCGCTGTGTCCTCCTCCCAGAGTGCGAAGAGCCTAGGCGTGACCCTGGACAACACCCTGTCGTTCTCCGCCAACATCAAGGCGGTGACCCGCTCCTGCAGGTTCATGCTCTACAACATTCGGAGAGTACGACCCTGCCTTACACAGGAAGCGGCACAGGTCCTAATCCAGGCACTTGTCATCTCCCGTCTGGACTACTGCAACTCGCTGTTGGCTGGCCTCCCTGCCTGTGCCATTAAACCCCTACAACTCATCCAGAATGCCGCAGCCCGTCTGGTGTTCAACCTTCCCAAGTTCTCTCACGTCACCCCCCTCCTCCGCACACTCCACTGGCTTCCAGTTGAAGCTCGCATCCGCTACAAGACCATGGTGCTTGCCTATGGAGCAGTGAGGGGAACGGCACCTCTGTACCTTCAGGCTCTGATCAGTCCCTACACCCAAACGAGGGCATTGCGTTCATCCACCTATGGCCTGCTGGCTCCCCTTCCTCTGCGGAAGCATAGCTCCCGCTCAGCCCAGTCAAAACTGTTCGCTGCTCTGGCACCCCAATGGTGGAACAAGCTCCCTCACGACGCCAGGACAGCGGAGTCACTCACCACCTTCCGGAGACATTTGAAACCCACCTCTTTAAGGAATACCTGGGATAGGATAAAGTAATCCTTCTAACCCCCCCCCAAATTGTAAAGTGGTTATCCCACTGCTATAGGGTGAACGCACCAATTTGTGAGTCGCTCTGGCTAAGAGCGTCTGCTAAATGACGTTAATGTGCCCTTGAGCAAGGCACTTAACCCTAATTGCTCCTGTAAGTCGCTCTGGATAAGAGCGTCTGCTAAATGACTAAAATGTAAATGTAAAAATGTAAGTCTAAACTAATGTAACTCTCTCTCTCTCTTTTTCAGAGAAGTCTAAAACTATGTAACTCTCTCTCTCCTTCAGAGAAGTCTAAAACTAATGTAACTCTCTCTCTCTCCTTCAGAGAAGTCTAAAACTAATGTAACTCTCTCTCTCTCTCCTTCAGAGAAGTCTAAAACTAATGTAACTCTCTCTCTCCTTCAGAGAAGTCTAAAACTAATGTAACTCTCTCTCTCTCCTTCAGAGAAGTCTAAAAACTAATGTAACACTCTCTCTCTCTTTCAGAGAAGTCTAAAACTAATGTAACCCTATCTCCCTCCTTCAGAGAAGTCTAAAACTAATGTAACTCTCTCTCCTTCAGAGAAGTCTAAACTAATGTAACTCTCTCTCTCTCTTTCAGAGAAGTCTAAAACTAATGTAACCCTATCTCTCTCCTTCAGAGAAGTCTAAAACGAATGTAACTCTCTCTCTCTCCTTCAAGAGAAGTCTAAAACTAATGTAACTCTCTCTCTCCTTCAGAGAAGTCTAAACTAATGTAACTCTCTCTCTCTCCTTCAGAGAAGTCTAAAACTAATGTAACACTCTCTCTCTCCTTCAGAGAAGTCTAAAACTAATGTAACACTCTCTCTCTCCTTCAGAGAAGTCTAAAACTAATGTAACTCTCTCTCTCTCCTTCAGAGAAGTCTAAAACTAATGTAACACTCTCTCTCTCCTTCAGAGAAGTCTAAAACTAATGTACACTCTCTCTCTCCTTCAGAGAAGTCTAAAACTAATGTAACTCTCTCTCTCCTTCAGAGAAGTCTAAAACTAATGTAACACTCCTCTCTCTCCTTCAGAAGAAGTCTAAAACTAATGTAACACTCTCTCTCTCCTTCAGAGAAGTCTAAAACTAATGTAACTCTCTCTCTCTCCTTCAGAGAAGTCTAAAACTAATGTAACACTCTCTCTCTCCTTCAGAGAAGTCTATAACGAATTTTACTCCCTCTCTCTCCTTTAGAGCTGGCAAGGGGAAAAGAGAATTCACATGATAGAAAATTAGTGTTTTTCCCCTCTTTTCTTACACAGCGGTGTCTGGGTCTGCGTCCCAAATTGAACCCTATTCAATAGTGCACTGCTTTTCGATAAGAGCCCTCGGTCACGGCTAAAGATGATTCTGGAGAAAATTGAAATGAAAAAAAAAAAAAAAAACGTCATTTAATTTAGTTCAAGTCATTTTAATTATTTGTTAATTTCATTTGACCAACAAATATATTTTATGAGGATAACCAAAGAGATAAAAAATTGAGTGATTTAATTTACTACATTATAATAATGTTTATAATATTTCTCTAAACTTTTTTTATAGTTCTTCCAACAACAACTTGCCCGTTTTTTAGAGGATTGTGGATAATAAAAAATAAAAAAAATTACTTCATGAGTCTTTTACACAATGTTGGATACATGTTTGAAGAAATAAAAGTATATTTCAATATGAGAATTAAGCAGCTTGTTGTGCCATGAGGCGTAATGGATCATGATGAACGGATATCACAACCGTCACGCAAATTTACGTTCAACCGATCAGACCACCCGTTACCGCCATCAACATTCTTAATGACAGAGGCTACTGATGGTGGTTGAGCACTGCACTCGACACTACATGCCAAAGGGGGATACAATAGCAAATTATAAAATATATTAAACAATGTTAAACATTAATCGTTTTTGAAACACTAATATGTTGGGTTTACTAAATATTTGTGTGACATCAACTCATATTTAATCATATTATCAGTAAATCCAACACATTTTTATGGCTATTATTATTCCCTGGACTTACTTTATTTGTGTAAATCCAAACAATTTATTCAATTTTTTTTTGTACTCAAAAACATATGAAGTTACATCTACTAATAATCTTAAGTGTCTTCTTGTTGCTTTCATTTTTTAAAAGTAGATTCAACACTTAATGTAAGGCATAGGGTTACCAGTGTAGGGAAATAGGGTGCCAATGTAGGGGAATAGGGTGTCATTTGGGATTCAGCATGTGTCTTGTTTATTTTGATAAGACTCCTCTGATATGCAACTGTAAATGATGGTTGGTTTGATTATATTTGAAAGCTCTGGTTTAATAGTTTGAACTCTGACACTAACAACAACAGCCAAGGAATCAATGATTTCCAATACAGTTTTATGGCTGTGGGTGGGTGGAATTAACACACACACAGACGCACAAACACAAAGAGAGAGAGAGAGAGAGAGAGAGAGAGAGAGAGAGAGAGAGAGAGAGAGAGGAGAGAGAGAGAGAGAGAGAGAAGAGAGAGAGAGAGAGAGAGAGAGAGAGAGAGAGAGAGAGAGAGAGAGAGAGAGGGGGAGAGAGGGGGAGAGAGAGAGAGAGAGAGAGAGAGAGAGA
>NW_028158616.1:0-27513 GCF_964263955.1 Coregonus lavaretus | reverse complement strand
TGTTGAGGCAGCAGTGGAGAGCTGTTCTGTGAGTTACTGTGAGTTTGAGGCAGCAGTGGGAGAGCTCTGCTCTGAGTTACTGTGAGTTGAGGCAGCAGTGGAGAGCTGTGATGTGAGTTACTGTGAGTTGAGGCAGCAGTGGAGAACTCTGCTGTGAGTTACTGTGTTGAGGCAGCAGTGGAGAGCTCTGCTGTGAGTTACTGTGAGTTGAGGCAGCAGTGGACAACTCTGCTGTGAGTTACTGTGAGTTGAGGCAGCAGTGGAGAGCTCTGCTGTGAGTTACTGTGAGTTGAGGCAGCAGTGGAGAGCTCTGCTGTGAGTTACTGTGAGTTGAGGCAGCAGTGGAGAGCTCTGCTGTGAGTTACTGTGAGTTGAGGCAGCAGTGGAGAGCTGTGATGTGAGTTACTGTGAGTTGAGGCAGCAGTGGAGAACTCTGCTGTGAGTTACTGTGAGTTGAGGCAGCAGTGGAGAGCTGTGATGTGAGTTACGTGAGTTGAGGCAGCAGTGGAGAGCTCTGCTGTGAGTTACTGTGAGTTGAGGCAGCAGTGGAGAGCTCTGCTGTGAGTTACTGTGAGTTGAGGCAGCAGTGGAGAGCTGTGATATGAGTTACTGTGAGTTGAGGCAGCAGTGGAGAACTCTGCTGTGAGTTACTGTGAGTTGAGGCAGCAGTGGAGAGCTCTGCTGTGAGTTACTGTGAGTTGAGGCAGCAGTGGAGAGCTCTGCTGTGAGTTACTGTGAGTTGAGGCAGCAGTGGAGAGCTCTGCTGTGAGTTACTGTGAGTTGAGGCAGCAGTGGAGAGCTCTGCTGTGAGTTACTGTGAGTTGAGGCAGCAGTGGAGAGCTCTGCTGTGAGTTACTGTGAGTTGAGGCAGCAGTGGAGAGCTCTGCTGTGAGTTACTGTGAGTTGAGGCAGCAGTGGAGAGCTCTGCTGTGAGTTACTGTGAGTTGAGGCAGCAGTGGAGAGCTCTGCTGTGAGTTACTGTGAGTTGAGGCAGCAGTGGAGAGCTCTGCTGTGAGTTACTGTGAGTTGAGGCAGCAGTGGAGAACTCTGCTGTGAGTTACTGTGAGTTGAGGCAGCAGTGGAGAGCTCTGCTGTGAGTTACTGTGAGTTGAGGCAGCAGTGGAGAGCTCTGCTGTGAGTTACTGTGAGTTGAGGCAGCAGTGGAGAACTCTGCTGTGAGTTACTGTGAGTTGAGGCAGCAGTGGAGAGCTCTGCTGTGAGTTACTGTGAGTTGAGGCAGCAGTGGAGAGCTCTGCTGTGAGTTACTGTGAGTTGAGGCAGCAGTGGAGAGCTCTGCTGTGAGTTACTGTGAGTTGAGGCAGCAGTGGAGAGCTCTGCTGTGAGTTACTGTGAGTTGAGGCAGCAGTGGAGAGCTCTGCTGTGAGTTACTGTGAGTTGAGGCAGCAGTGGAGAGCTCTGCTGTGAGTTACTGTGAGTTGAGGCAGCAGTGGAGAGCTCTGCTGTGAGTTACTGTGAGTTGAGGCAGCAGTGGAGAGCTCTGCTGTGAGTTACTGTGAGTTGAGGCAGCAGTGGAGAGCTCTGCTGTGAGTTACTGTGAGTTGAGGCAGCAGTGGAGAGCTCTGCTGTGAGTTACTGTGAGTTGAGGCAGCAGTGGAGAGCTCTGCTGTGAGTTACTGTGAGTTGAGGCAGCAGTGGAGAGCTCTGCTGTGAGTTACTGTGAAGGTCACTTTGACATGTAGAACTTTCCATTGTTTTCATGCTTATTTGCTCTTGTTGGAGGCTGGCTGTTGGCACAGCAGTAGCTTCCTCACTAGCCCTGTATGTCAATTAGCCATGGGGAGTAGGGGAGGGAGGGGGGGGGGAAGGAGGGAGGGAGGGGGGATACAGGGAGGGAGACGGGGGAGGAGGGGAGGGAGGGGGGAAGGAGGGAGGGAGGGGGGATACAGGGAGGGAGGGGGGAAGGAGGGAGGGAGGGAGGGGGGATACAGGGAGGGAGACGGGGGTTTGGGGATGGGGAATGAGGAGTGGGGGACTTAGGATCGTTTTCTTTTCACACTCCCCTCCTCTCCTTTAAACAGTTAGCACGGCAGGCAACCCCTCCTCCCCTCTAAACAGTTAGCAGTAGCAGGCAGCCCTTCCTCGCCTCTATCAGTTAGCAGTAGCAGGCAGCCCCTCCTCTCCACTAAACAGTTAGCACGGCAGGCAACCCCTCCTCTACTCTAAACAGTTAGCAATAGCAGGCAACCCCTCCTCCCTCCCTCCCTCCCTCCCTCCCTCCCTCCCTCCCTCCTTCCTTCCTTCCTTCCTTCCTTCCTTCCTTCCTTCCTTCCTTCCTTCCTTCCTTCCTTCCTTCCTTCCCTCCCTCCTTCCTTCCCTCCCTCCCTCCTCCCTCCCTCCCTCCCTCCCTCCCTCCTTCCCTCCCTCCCTCCCTCCCTCCCTCCCTCCCTCCCTCCCTACCTCCCTCCCTCCCTCCCTCCCTCCCTCCCTCCCTACCTCCCTACCTCCCTACCTACCTCCCTCCCTACCTACCTCCATACCTCGCTACCTGGCAATCAGGAGGAGAACCAAGCACACCTGCCCACTACATTCACACTCTCTACAGTGATAAACTACATCTGATATGCCAATGAAGAGTTCTCTGCTTCTCTGTGAGCCCCAGAGGGTAGATGACTCTGAAACCAACACCTCTGTGAATGAGAACTATCCCAAGACAAGTCCAAACACCTCTTCACTATAGCAATTAGACAATTGAGTATAAGTTATGTTGACTGGTTAATGGTTGGTTTGAACGGAGGAGCATGAGGCACCCGCCCCGCCCCAGTTTCAAAACATGGGAAAAAGAAACAACACGTTATTGAATTTTGCCGTGTTGTTGTTTTTGTGGCCTGCTTTTGTTGTTGTTTAGTAGTTGTTGTTTACTTGATAAATACTCCCAACCCCTGCAGTCAGTGAAACGGTGTTCCATTTATATGGCTGATGACTAGAAGTTTCCCTCTTTCATGGTGTTTCATCACCCAATGAATTCATTCATTACAACGGAAATAACCTAACGCTGACTATCGCCGAGGAAAAGCTATATGGTACTGTGTGTGTGTGTGTGTGTGTGTGTGTCTGTGTGTGTGTGTGTGTGTGTGTGTGTGTGTGTGTGTGTGTGTGTGTGTGTGTGTGTGTGTGTGTGTGTGTGTCTGTGTGTGTGTGTGTGTCTGTGTGTGTGTGTGTGTCTGTGTGTGTGTGTGTGTGTGTGTGTGTGTGTGTGTGTGTGTGTGTGTGTGTGTGTGTGTGTGTGTGTGTGTGTGTGTGTGTGTGTGTGTGTGTGTGTGTGTGTGTGTGTACTGTATTTCAGTTCTGGGGGTGTTTTTTCCTTTCTGTGGGTACTGCATCTTTCCCAGTATTCATCAGAACGGGGTTCAAATACTATTGAAAATCTTCCCAATACTTTATCTCTTTCTGATAGAGTTTGTGTGCCTCAATAGAACCAATAGAATAGTCCCTAAAGTGCAAAGGAAGGGTTGCAAAGCTACCGGTAATTTACCAAATTAACAGAAACATTTTGGCAACGTATCGTAACTTTGGTAATTTATACTTGAATAACTTTACAAAAATGTATTTTTATATAGCATTCATTTTTTAATATAGTGTCCACATTGTCCATGAGTTTCTAATAGATAGACCATATGGTTCAAGAGAAAATAGCCAAGTTAATGAAAAAAGCATCATCAACAACGGCATTCTATTTAATTAACTCTGCAACTCTTCCAACTATTGACTTTTCTTCCCAACTGCCACCAGTTAGATGCCAAGACATTTACAACAAAGACATATTGACATGGTAAAATAAATAAAAGTGTGTAAAAAAAACTATAAAGGATATTTCATGCTGAAACGCTCATATTAAACCCCAATGGTATTCACTAAGTTGATGGTTTATATTTAGGATGATGTTTTACAGCTTTGTCATTCTATTGTTTTTATTTTAAATTAATATGATTTAATGAATGTATATATTTGACATGTGAAAAAGCCACACAGAGGGCCAGAGATAATTACAGACACCTGTGATAATCTGAAGAACCCAAAAGGACCGCTAGATGTCTCGTGATAGATTACATAGAATCCTTGAAAGATACCAACATTCTGGTAGTTTACTGATAAACTGAGAACGTTTCCAGTAATATACCCTCCCTTTGCAACCCTAGGCAAAGCAGATTTAAAAGTAAATCTTACCATGAGTATATTACCATGAGTATATTACCATGAGTATATTACCATGAGTATATTACCAGAAGTATTTATGTATTCCTGCCTATTACGTCTACACTGACACTCTTACACACACACACACTAACACACACATACACACTAACACACACACACACACACACACACACACACACACTAACACACACACACACACTAACACACACACACACACACTAACACACACACACACACACTAACACACACACACACACACTAACACACAGACACACACTAACACACACACACACTAATAACACACACACTCGCACTAACACACACACACACTAACACACACACACACTAACACCCACCCACACACACACTAACACACACACTAACACACACCCACTTATGCTGCTGCCATACTGTCTACTATTATTATTACTATTACTATTACTATTATAATAATAATAATAATAATTATTATTATTATTATTATTATTATTATTATTTATCCTGGTACCAGTCACTTTCTCCTAATCCCTACCTACATGTACATATCTACCTCAATACTCCAGTATCCCTGCCTACATGTACATATCTACCTCAATACTCCAGTAACCCTGCCTACATGTATATATCTACCTCAATACTCCAGTAACTCTGCCTACATGTACATATCTACCTCAATACTCCAGTAACTCTGCCTACATGTATATATCTACCTCAATACTCCAGTAACTCTGCCTACATGTACATATCTACCTCAATACTCCAGTAACTACATGTACATATCTACCTCAATACTCCAGTAACCCTGCCTACATGTACATATCTACCTCAATACTCCAGTAACTACATGTACATATCTACCTCAATACTCCAGTAACTCTGCCTACATGTACATATCTACCTCAATACTCCAGTATCCCTGCCTACATGTATATATCTACCTCAATACTCCAGTATCCCTGCCTACATGTACATATCTACCTCAATACTCCAGTAACTCTGCCTACATGTACATATCTACCTCAATACTCCAGTAACTCTGCCTACATGTACATATCTACCTCAATACTCCAGTATCCCTGCCTACATGTACATATCTACCTCAATACTCCAGTATCCCTGCCTACATGTACATATCTACCTCAATACTCCAGTAACTCTGCCTACATGTACATATCTACCTCAATACTCCAGTATCCCTGCCTACATGTACATATCTACCTCAATACTACAGTAACCCTGCCTACATGTACAGTGGGGGAAAAAAGTATTTAGTCAGCCACCAATTGTGCAAGTTCTCCCACTTAAAAAGACGAGAGAGGCCTGTAATTTTCATCATAGGTACACGTCAACTATGACAGACAAAATGAGATTTTCTTTTCTCCAGAAAATCACATTGTAGGAGTTTTTTATGAATTTATTTGCAAATTATGGTGGAAAATTAGTGTTTGGTCAATAACAAAAGTTTCTCAATACTTTGTTATATACACTTTGTTGGCAATGACACAGGTCAAACGTTTTCTGTAAGTCTTCACAAGGTTTTCACACACTGTTGCTGGTATTTTGGCCCATTCCTCCATGCAGATCTCCTCTAGAGCAGTGATGTTTTGGGGCTGTCGCTGGGCAACACGGACTTTCAACTCCCTCCAAAGATTTTCTATGGGGTTGAGATCTGGAGACTGGCTAGGCCACTCCAGGACCTTGAAATGCTTCTTACGAAGCCACTCCTTCGTTGCCCGGGCGGTGTGTTTGGGATCATTGTCATGCTGAAAGACCCAGCATCTTCAATGCCCTTGCTGATGGAAGGAGGTTTTCACTCAAAATCTCACGATACATGGCCCCATTCATTCTTTCCTTTACATGGATCAGTCGTCCTGGTCCCTTTGCAGAAAAACAGCCCCAAAGCATGATGTTTCCACCCCCATGCTTCACAGTAGGTATGGTGTTCTATGGATGCAACTCAGCATTCTTTGTCCTCCAAACACGACGAGTTGAGTTTTTACCAAAAAGTTATATTTTGGTTTCATCTGACCATATGACATTCTCCCAATCCTCTTCTGGATCATCCAAATGCACTCTAGCAAACTTCAGACGGGCCTGGACATGTACTGGCTTAAGCAGGTGGACACGTCTGGCACTGCAGGATTTGAGTCCCTGGCGGCGTAGTGTGTTACTGATGGTAGGCTTTGTTACTTTGGTCCCAGCTCTCTGCAGGTCATTCACTAGGTCCCCCCGTGTGGTTCTGGGATTTTTGCTCACCGTTCTTGTGATCATTTTGATCCCACGGGGTGAGATCTTGCGTGGAGCCCCAGATCGAGGGAGATTATCAGTGGTCTTGTATGTCTTCCATTTCCTAATAATTGCTCCCACAGTTGATTTCTTCAAACCAAGTTGCTTACCTATTGCAGATTCAGTCTTCCCAGCCTGGTGCAGGTCTACAATTTTGTTTCTGGTGTCCTTTGACAGCTCTTTGGTCTTGGCCATAGTGGAGTTTGGAGTGTGACTGTTTGAGGTTGTGGACAGGTGTCTTTTATACTGATAACAAGTTCAAACAGGTGCCATTAATACAGGTAACGAGTGGAGGACAGAGGAGCCTCTTAAAAAGAAGTTACAGGTCTGTGAGAGCCAGAAATCTTGCTTGTTTGTAGGTGACCAAATACTTATTTTCCACCATAATTTGCAAATAAATTCATTAAAAATCCTACAATGTGATTTTCTGGATTTTTTCCTCAATTTGTCTGTCATAGTTGACGTGTACCTATGATGAAAATTACAGGCCTCTCTCATCTTTTTAAGTGGGAGAACTTGCACAATTGGTGGCTGACTAAATACTTTTTTCCCCCACTGTACATATTTACCTCAATACTCCAGTAACTCTGCCTACATGTACATATCTACCTCAATACTCCAGTAACTACATGTACATATCTACCTCAATACTCCAGTATCCCTGCCTACATGTACATATCTACCTCAATACTCCAGTAATCCTGTTCATTGTATCTGTGGTCCTGGCAGTGACCCTGTATATACTGTACATTCCTCTCTTATTTCTGGTGTTTGTTGTTGTTGTTATTAGTTCTACTAGTTTGATATTGAATACTGTCCCTGTTGGGCTGGCAAGTGAAGCATTTCACTGTATTGGTGCATGTGACAAATACAACTTCAACTATAAAGTTGAACTTGAATAGGTCTACATCTGTCCCAGTGATTACTGACACCACCCATCACTACTGACATCATCAGTGTGTCTTTAGGTTCCCTTTATGCTAAGCAGGCTGAATAATTAGGAACCATTCTTTATGCTAAGCAGGCTGACTAATTAGGAACCATTTTACACCCCTGTGTCACACATCCTTCTATAGACACTAATTAATGAACACAAAATGGAGGGTCTAACAACATGATTAATTACACCTGAAGATACGGTCTTTGTTATGTACCTGTGTTGTGTTAAAGGGTGTCAGGGACAACCCACACCTGACATGACACACACACACACACACACACACACACACACACACACACACACGCACACACGCACACACACACACACACACACACACACACACACACACACACACACACACATACACACACACCTGACATGTCACACACACACACACACACACACACACACACACACACACACACGCACACACACACACACACACACACACACACACACACACACACACACATACACACACACCTGACATGTCACACACACACACACACACACACACACACACACACACACACACACACACACACACACACCTGACATGACACACACACAAACACACACAAACAAACACAAACACAAACAAACACAAACACAAACACACCTGACGTTTGGATTTCATAAACTGTGTTATCAAGATGTTGTTGTTTTGTTTTGTTTGTCATGGATGTCTGTTTGAATAGATAGGAGTGAACACATGACATTTAACATAACATTTTAGTCATTTAGCAGACGCTCTTATCCAGAGCGACTTACAAATTGGTGCATTCAACTTAGGATAGCCAGTGGGACAACCACATCTTGATCACAGTAAGTGCACTTCTTCAAACAAGCAGCTGTGAGCAAAGTCAGTGTAATCAGGGACAACTACATCTCGATCACAATAAGTACATTTCTTTAAACAAGTCAGTGCTAGCAGGTGAAATAAGTAAGGTGTTAGTTTAGACAAAAGACAGTGGTAGTAAAGGGGGGGTAGAAGGATTACTATTATACTATTCCAGGTATTCCTTAAAGAGGTGGGGTTTCAAGTGTCTCCGGAAGGTGGTGAGTGACTCCGCTGTCCTGGCGTCGTGGGGGAGCTTGTTCTACCATTGGTGTGCCAGAGCAGCCAACAGTTTTGACTGTGCTGAGCGGGAACTGTGCTTCCGTAGAGGAAGGGGAGCCAGCAGGCCAGAGGTGGATGAACGTTGTGCCCTCGTTTGGGTGTAGGGACTGATCAGAGCCTGAAGGTACGGAGGTGCCGTTCCCCTCACAGCTCCGTAGGCAAACACCATGGTCTTGTAGTAGATGCAAACTTCAACTGGAAGCCAGTGGAGTGTGCGGAGGAGCGGGGTGACGTAAGAGAACTTGGGAAGGTTGAACACCAGACGGGCTGCGGCATTCTGGATGAGTTGTAGGGGTTTAATGGCACAGGCAGGAAGCCCAGCCAACAGCGAGTTGCAGTAATCCAGACGGGAGATGACAAGTGCCTGGATTAGGACCTGTGCCGCTTTCTGTGTAAGGTAGGGTCGTACTCTGCGAATGTTGTAGAGCATGAACCTGCAGGATTGGGTCACAGCTTTGATGTTAGCAGAGAACGACAGGGTGTTGTCCAGGGTCACGCCAAGGTTCTTTGCACTCTGGGAGGAGGACACAATGGAGTTGTCAACCGTGATGGCGAGATCATGACATCAGACTGTCTGTTCGAATAGATGGAGTGAACACATGACATCAGGACGTCTGTTTGAATAGATGGAGTGAACACATGACATCAGGACGTCTGTTTGAATAGATGGAGTGAACACATGACATCAGGACGTCTGTTTGAATAGATAGGAGTGAACACATGACATCAGGACGTCTGTTTGAATAGATAGGAGTGAACACATGACATCAGGCTGTCTGTTTGAATAGATAGGAGTGAACACATGACATCAGGCTGTCTGTTTGAATAGATGGAGTGAACACATGACATCAGGCTGTCTGTTTGAATAGGAGTGAACACATGACATCAGGACGTCTGTTTGAATAGGAGTGAACACATGACATCAGGCTGTCTGTTTGAATAGATAGGAGGGAACACATGACATCAGGACGTCTGTTTGAATAGGAGTGAACACATGACATCAGGACGTCTGTTTGAATAGGAGTGAACACATGACATCAGGACGTCTGTTTGAATAGGAGTGAACACATGACATCAGGACGTCTGTTTGAATAGGAGTGAACACATGACATCAGGACGTCTGTTTGAATAGGAGTGAACACATGACATCAGGACGTCTGTTTGAATAGATAGGAGTGAACACATGACATCAGGACGTCTGTTTGAATAGATAGGAGTGAACACATGACATCAGGACGTCTGTTTGAATAGGAGTGAACACATGACATCAGGACGTCTGTTTGAATAGGAGTGAACACATGACATCAGGACGTCTGTTTGAATAGGAGTGAACACATGACATCAGGACGTCTGTTTGAATAGGAGTGAACACATGACATCAGGACGTCTGTTTGAATAGATAGGAGTGAACACATGACATCAGGACGTCTGTTTGAATAGGAGTGAACACATGACATCAGGACGTCTGTTTGAATAGGAGTGAACACATGACATCAGGACGTCTGTTTGAATAGGAGTGAACACATGACATCAGGACGTCTGTTTGAATAGGAGTGAACACATGACATCAGGACGTCTGTTTGAATAGGAGTGAACACATGACATCAGGACGTCTGTTTGAATAGGAGTGAACACATGACATCAGGACGTCTGTTTGAATAGGAGTGAACACATGACATCAGGACGTCTGTTTGAATAGATAGGAGTGAACACATGACATCAGGACGTCTGTTTGAATAGATAGGAGTGAACACATGACATCAGGACGTCTGTTTGAATAGGAGTGAACACATGACATCAGGACGTCTGTTTGAATAGATGGAGTGAACACATGACATCAGGACGTCTGTTTGAATAGATAGGAGTGAACACATGACATCAGGACGTCTGTTTGAATAGATGGAGTGAACACATGACATCAGGACGTCTGTTTGAATAGATAGGAGTGAACACATGACATCAGGACGTCTGTTTGAATAGATGGAGTGAACACATGACATCAGGACGTCTGTTTGAATAGATGGAGTGAACACATGACATCAGGCTGTCTGTTTGAATAGGAGTGAACACATGACATCAGGACGTCTGTTTGAATAGGAGTGAACACATGACATCAGGACGTCTGTTTGAATAGATGGAGTGAACACATGACATCAGGACGTCTGTTTGAATAGATGGAGTGAACACATGACATCAGGACGTCTGTTTGAATAGGAGTGAACACATGACATCAGGACGTCTGTTTGAATAGGAGTGAACACATGACATCAGGACGTCTGTTTGAATAGGAGTGAACACATGACATCAGGACGTCTGTTTGAATAGGAGTGAACACATGACATCAGGACGTCTGTTTGAATAGATAGGAGTGAACACATGACATCAGGACGTCTGTTTGAATAGATAGGAGTGAACACATGACATCAGGACGTCTGTTTGAATAGGAGTGAACACATGACATCAGGACGTCTGTTTGAATAGATGGGAGTGAACACATGACATCAGGACATCTGTTTGAATAGATGGAGTGAACACATGACATCAGGACATCTGTTTGAATAGATGGAGTGAACACATGACATCAGGCTGTCTGTTTGAATAGATAGGAGTGAACACATGACATCAGGACGTCTGTTTGAATAGATAGGAGTGAACACATGACATCAGGCTGTCTGTTTGAATAGGAGTGAACACATGACATCAGGACGTCTGTTTGAATAGGAGTGAACACATGACATCAGGACGTCTGTTTGAATAGGAGTGAACACATGACATCAGGACGTCTGTTTGAATAGATAGGAGTGAACACATGACATCAGGACGTCTGTTTGAATAGATAGGAGTGAACACATGACATCAGGCTGTCTGTTTGAATAGGAGTGAACACATGACATCAGGACGTCTGTTTGAATAGGAGTGAACACATGACATCAGGACGTCTGTTTGAATAGGAGTGAACACATGACATCAGGACGTCTGTTTGAATAGATGGAGTGATCACATGACATCAGGACGTCTGTTTGAATAGGAGTGAACACATGACATCAGGACGTCTGTTTGAATAGATGGAGTGAACACATGACATCAGGACGTCTGTTTGAATAGATGGAGTGAACACATGACATCAGGACGTCTGTTTGAATAGATAGGAGTGAACACATGACATCAGGACGTCTGTTTGAATAGGAGTGAACACATGACATCAGGACGTCTGTTTGAATAGGAGTGATCACATGACATCAGGACGTCTGTTTGAATAGATAGGAGTGAACACATGACATCAGGACGTCTGTTTGAATAGATGGAGTGAACACATGACATCAGGACGTCTGTTTGAATAGATGGAGTGAACACATGACATCAGGCTGTCTGTTTGAATAGGAGTGAACACATGACATCAGGACGTCTGTTTGAATAGGAGTGAACACATGACATCAGGACGTCTGTTTGAATAGATGGAGTGAACACATGACATCAGGACGTCTGTTTGAATAGATGGAGTGAACACATGACATCAGGCTGTCTGTTTGAATAGATGGAGTGAACACATGACATCAGGACGTCTGTTTGAATAGATAGGAGTGAACACATGACATCAGGACGTCTGTTTGAATAGATAGGAGTGAACACATGACATCAGGACGTCTGTTTGAAAAGATGGAGTGAACACATGACATCAGGACGTCTGTTTGAATAGATGGAGTGATCACATGACATCAGGCTGTCTGTTTGAATAGATAGGAGTGAACACATGACATCAGGACGTCTGTTTGAATAGATGGAGTGAACACATGACATCAGGACGTCTGTTTGAATAGATGGAGTGAACACATGACATCAGGACGTCTGTTTGAATAGGAGTGAACACATGACATCAGGACGTCTGTTTGAATAGATGGAGTGAACACATGACATCAGGACGTCTGTTTGAATAGATAGGAGTGAACACATGACATCAGATTGTCTGTTTGAATAGATGGAGTGAACACATGACATCAGGACGTCTGTTTGAATAGATGGAGTGAACACATGACATCAGGCTGTCTGTTTGAATAGATAGGAGTGAACACATGACATCAGGACGTCTGTTTGAATAGATGGAGTGAACACATGACATCAGGACGTCTGTTTGAATAGGAGTGAACACATGACATCAGACTGTCTGTTTGAATAGATGGAGTGAACACATGACATCAGGACGTCTGTTTGAATAGATGGAGTGAACACATGACATCAGGACGTCTGTTTGAATAGGAGTGAACACATGACATCAGGACGTCTGTTTGAATAGGAGTGAACACATGACATCAGGACGTCTGTTTGAATAGATGGAGTGAACACATGACATCAGGACGTCTGTTTGAATAGATGGAGTGAACACATGACATCAGGACGTCTGTCTCGTTGTCACATCACACTGTCTACTAAACAACAGTCAGGACACTGAGAATGCGTCTCCAAATGGCTCCCTATTCCCTGTTTAATACACTACTTTTGATTAAGGCCCATATGTTTCTGGTCAAAAGTAGTGCACTAAACAGGGAATAGGGTGCCATTGGAGACGTAGCCTCAGTGTCCTCTGTGATGCTGGACTTTTTCAGACACATAACAGGATATTTTGTATTTAGTGGTTCAAAAAGCCACCAGGGCAGAAGAGAAACAGCTCTCTGAGGAGTAGTGAGCTGTGTGTTGCCTGGTCTCCAACCAGGGGGGGAGATATCAATGTCTTGGAATATAGGAATTAATTACTTTGCTTCGTAGGAAAATGCAGGTTCTTATGCCCCCCCCCCTTACGTTGTCCTGTTTTTCTTCAGAAATCACCCTTTGGACTTGCAGATGTGTTTGGAGTGATGCTGTGTGTCCATAGGGACAGTGACACAGGGGACAGGGCACCCCCCCCCCCCCCACACACACACACACACACACACACACGCTGGGATGCTAGAAAACAGCCGAGGGGAAGGTAAATGACTTATCATAAATGAGACCACCTGGGAATAAGGACTAGTGGAGTTTTCAACACTCAATGCCACCAGAACCTTGGATAAACACTTGGAAACAGACACCATGCAGACAGACTGTCTAACATGGGAATAGATGTGGGGTCTATAGGCGTCTTGGTTCAAAAACACATGATGCCAAAAACAACTCGTTGACATGTTATTATCAATGGTACGTTATGTCTGGAATGGAAAACAAAAGCTCTTCGATATTGTCACCAGCCAACCTCCTATTGTATCTCACCGTTGTCTTATATTCATTCATATTCCTGGGCCCTCGTCTACAAAAGCATATGAATGAGTCTTACCAGTGTGTGGCATTCGCAACCAGGATTACATTTTTACAGTTTTTCTCAATTGCTAAAACACAATTTCTGAAACCTTGCTCCCGTTTCCTGAAAACATTCAACACAAAACCCTCTGACTCCTCTGGCAAAATGAAACATTCGCCTAAAAAAAAACAGTTTTACCTGTGTTCAAAATCCAACACCGCTCTCAAATCATAAACAAAGTGATCAAAATGATAAACACTCTCAAGCAGTCATTAAACAATACACCGAAAAATAGAAAACACATTGTTCAAAACAAACAGTTCTCAGGGAGAAGTACATTTTTAATCTCAAAACAAATTTCATATTTTTCCGTCATTGTCTTTTGATGAACGAAAACGTGTTCTGTCATAGTAGCTCAAAATTGATCGGAAATTACTACTCTGCTTTGCTCTTTGCAATTTTGTTTTTTTGTTCTTCCTCCTCCTCGTACCCCTATTTTTACAGCACTGTACCCTGCATCTCACAAACGTGTCCTTTGTCTCTGTGATACTGTAATTCTTGTTCTTTGTTGATATGAACCTGCAACCAGTCAAAATCTATTGAGCAGTCAGTCCTGTTAACAAATGGAAAGCACAATGTTCAGGGCCATACAATGTGTCCATTGTACAGTATACAGCCTACAATGCACTGTACTACAGTATACAATACTAAAAGGGACAAAAATCTAAGGAGTAAACATGTGATCAATGTGCTTCTTCTTGTCTTTGGGCTGGGTCAGGCCAGAGCACTTCGTCCACATCACAAGCAATATTGTCCCTCCTGAGGCAACGGGGGAAGAAGCCTCTTGTGTGCCGTATCCAGCCCTGACATGGTTCCTCACCTGTATCACCACAGGCTAAATCCATGGCTCGCAGCAGATTTACTCTGGTGTAGGGTTGTCTATCATACACTTTCCATCTCCAAGAGGAGGAAAACTCCTCAATCGGATTGAGGAAAGGCGAGTATGGAGGGAGGTAAACTGCCCGTTGGTGTTAAACCATTCCCTTACCTGAGCAGCTCGGTGGAAACTGACGTCGTCCCACACTATCACATGGGTGGGAATGGGATTCTCATTTAGCTCTCGACCCTGCTGCTCTTGAACCTGCTGCTCAAATAAAATATCTCTTAGATTGGCAATAGATCTTAGAAGGTGCCGGGTGTTATATGGCCCGAGTGTAACATGGTGATGTAGAACACCATGGTTGCCGATAGCAGCACAGATTGTGACATCGCCACCTCGTTGACCAGGGACTTTAACAACGGCCCGCTGTCCAATCATGTTTCGGGCCTCTCCCTTCTCCTCTTTGTTAGATTGAAGCCTGCTTCGTCGATGAAGATGAACTCATGGGGTCTGTCCAAGGATTCCAAGTCAAATATCGTCTGTGTAGAAATACAATATACTGTATGTAGGATATTGTAAGTGGTACAGAGACAGTGCTCTACTGTAGAGTACAATTAGGCCTACTGCATGCACTTCTGATTCACATACATTGGATGTACTGAAGAGTAATGTCATTCACATAGTATGTGTTAGTACTGTAGACAATCTGGATTACAGTAAATGTTTCTGAATGTACACTTACTTGCACATACTGAGCTCGCAGTTCTTTCACCCTTGGTGAGTTGCGCTCAAAAGGCACTCTGTATACGTGTTTCATTCGCATCCTGTTACGACGGAGGACACGGTCAATTGTGGAAACGCTCACACTGTTCGATTCCCTGGAAGTGTGTGTTGTCTTGTATCACTCGTTCCTGGATTTCTCAGAGTCGTATTGCATTATCTTGGAAGGACCCATGCCAACTATAACGGCCTCTTGCTCCCCAGTGAATATAGCGGTCCTTCCACCTGCATGTGGCAGCCTTGCAATTCTACAAAAAGTAGTTGTGCAGTTACAAAACATATTCATGCAGTACAATACATACAGTGATTCACTTTACAAACGTCTATTGAAACAGCTGCATATAGTGTAGTACAGTAAATTTGCAATTACAAAAATACAGTAGTATACTGTTCTCTTCTCTGAATGTCCTTACTATGGTGGACACAGAAAATCGTCTCAAATTGGGTTGCACTCTAAGTCCTGCTTCCCTCATTGTCAGTCCATGGACAAGAACATGGTCTATGACTGTTGCTCGAATTTCATCAGATATTTCCACTCTTTGTCTTCCTCTTCCTCTTCGTCCTCCTCTTCCTCTTTCTTGCCCTCCTCCTCCTCCTCCTCCTCCTCCTCTTCCTCCTCGTCGCCCACCATCGTCCTCGTCCTCGTCCTCGTCCTCGTCCTCTCACATTGTTTCTTCTATCCATTCTCAGACTTTCTCCTTCCCACCTTCAACAACCTGTTTGCTCTCTGAACTGGCTTATATTGGTTGTGTCGCACCATTTGAAACAGGTTAAATCAACTTTGAGTGGTTGTGTTCAATCAATGACGTGTGTTCTCTATTTGTATTTGATTGTTGCCACTTGTGTTTACCGGTATGGATGACAATGTGCATTAGAGTGCAGAATGTGTTTTGAGAATGAGAACGTGTTTAGAGTTTTGCTGAAAAGTCTAAGTGAGATCTGCATATTGTGTTTTACCATGTGAAATGGTTTAAGGTATTGACAACAGACTGCATAATTAGCTAAATGAGTACAGGCAACTGAGAACTTTGTTCAGCCAATGGGTTTTAGTGTTTTAGCAATTGAGAAAAACTGTAAGATTCTCCTTCCAAAAATCAGACTTCCTTTCCAAAAATAAAAAATACTTTTCTTCCAAAAAAATCTAAGATTTTCATGTACAGGCTGTGACTGGTAACCATTTTGGTAGAACGTGTGAGGAATAAGATGAATAACACCCAGGATATGTTCTTCATTTACTATCATGCAAACTATCTCAGCGCTACCAGTACATGACAATGGAACTGATTAGCACAGCCGGGGAGAGGATCTAATGGGACAATACAACATAAGCAATCACAGTTACAGTGACACTTAAAACCCAATGCGTTGTTACAGGACGCAGATCATGACCCTTCAAAGGCAGATTACGGAGTTGAACCCAGGACTACACCGGCCGCTGTTAATGAATCTCACACGGAGTCAGCTAACAAAGAGACAAAAGAACAAAGACGAATTTGAAGAGCAAGAGATTACCAGAACAACAATAGGAGAACTAGTGGATCTGACTGGAGGATTTGACACAGATCACAACAACTGGAGATTAGATCAAAAACAACTGGGATCAATGAAAGGAGAGGTGGGGGGGGGGGGGGGGGGGGGGAGTCAGGCGGCTTTGCAAAACAAGCTATCAATCGGTTGTTTCTGTCCCGGGAAAAAAAGCCTACCTCAACTTCTCTGCTATTTTAACTTATTTCTCTCTCTGTAAATTGTAAATTGCTTCAATTATCTATTCCATTATTGAAAGTGAAATGAGTTATTCTTTAACCAAATCTCTAACGCTTTACATTCAGTTGCAAAACAAACAAAAAAAAAATGTATGTTGTGTTAACAAAAGATATTGACAGTTTCCATGGCGAAAAGTAAAATGCTTACACACTGAATTAGGCCGATTTAAGAATCATGCATTATGCCCCATCCCTTGACTTGATACCATCTGTTTTTTAACAGCAATTCAATTGACATTACAGCCTGCTTTCCTCTGGTGTTGGAATGACCCCCCTCCACCCCCCACCCCACCTAATCTAGCCCATCCAATCTATCAGCCTGGAGATATTGCCCTATAGCAGGGTGATACTTATTGTCACCTCTGGTTCCCCGATGCTGCTTTGAAGTGCCGTGCAAGTGTTCTTTTATGGTTGTATGAGGGCAGATAATATTCCAGGACAGTTTCTAAATGACCCTGTCACTCCCTGTCTAGGCAGGGCTGCAGGCGGAACGGGAGGAGGGTCCTAAAGAACCTGTTATCACCTCAACGAATAGGAGTGAAGATGTTTAACACCTTCAACAGATATGTGTCAGCTAAGCTAATACACCCATTAAACCAAGGGTGTTGGTTTTGGAATTA
The DNA here is from genome assembly GCF_964263955.1 of Coregonus lavaretus. Lineage (NCBI taxonomy): Eukaryota > Metazoa > Chordata > Actinopteri > Salmoniformes > Salmonidae > Coregonus > Coregonus lavaretus. The sequence goes on along the minus strand of NW_028158616.1, from coordinate 9,676 downwards.
ACGCAGAAGTTAAATTGAATAGTTTTATAACCACACAGACATTTAAATGCATTACCAATATACATTTACGTGGGAATTACTGAACATTAAGCACACGTAGTAAATTAGTTTTATTTGGCACAACTACAGTATATTTTCCACATCCAATTTCACACAACTTTTTGATTTGTTTTAACAAGTGTTATTTTTACTACAGGATGGCATTTAAGGCCCTACATTTGCAGTGTCTGTCCCAACACACATCTCACCACTTAGAGCTAAATTAGGGCAGGTATTGGGAAAGAGAAGAGCTTCTAGCCACTGTTGTTACTGTTGTTACTGTTGATACTGTTGTTACTGTTGTTACTGTTGTTACTGTTGTTACTGTTGTTACTGTTGTTACTGTTACTGTTGTTACTGTTGTTACTGTTGTTACTGTTGTTACTGTTGTTACTGTTGTTACTGTTACTGTTGTTACTGTTGTTACTGTTGTTACTGTTGTTACTGTTGTTACTGTTGTTACTGTTACTGTTGTTACTGTTGTTACTGTTGTTACTGTTGTTACTGTTGTTACTGTTGTTACTGTTACTGTTGTTACTGTTGTTACTGTTGTTACTGTTACTGTTGTTACTGTTGTTACTGTTACTGTTGTTACTGTTGTTACTGTTGTTATTGTTGTTACTGTTGTTACTGTTACTGTTACTGTTGTTACTGTTGTTACTGTTGTTACTGTTGTTACTGTTGTTACTGTTACTGTTGTTACTGTTGTTACTGTTGTTACTGTTACTGTTGTTACTGTTGTTACTGTTACTGTTGTTACTGTTGTTACTGTTGTTATTGTTGTTACTGTTACTGTTGTTACTGTTGTTACTGTTGTTACTGTTGTTACTGTTACTGTTGTTACTGTTGTTACTGTTACTGTTGTTACTGTTACTGTTGTTACTGTTGTTACTGTTGTTACTGTTGTTACTGTTGTTACTGTTACTGTTGTTACTGTTGTTACTGTTGTTACTGTTACTGTTGTTACTGTTGTTACTGTTGTTACTGTTACTGTTGTTACTGTTGTTACTGTTACTGTTGTTACTGTTACTGTTGTTACTGTTACTGTTGTTACTGTTGTTACTGTTACTGTTGTTACTGTTGTTACTGTTGTTACTGTTGTTACTGTTACTGTTGTTACTGTTACTGTTGTTACTGTTGTTACTGTTGTTACTGTTGTTACTGTTACTGTTGTTACTGTTGTTACTGTTGTTACTGTTGTTACTGTTACTGTTGTTACTGTTGTTACTGTTGTTACTGTTGTTACTGTTGTTACTGTTACTGTTGTTACTGTTGTTACTGTTACTGTTGTTACTGTTGTTACTGTTACTGTTGTTACTGTTACTGTTGTTACTGTTGTTACTGTTGTTATTGTTGTTACTGTTACTGTTGTTACTGTTACTGTTGTTACTGTTGTTACTGTTACTGTTGTTACTGTTGTTACTGTTACTGTTGTTACTGTTACTGTTGTTACTGTTGTTACTGTTACTGTTGTTACTGTTGTTACTGTTACTGTTGTTACTGTTGTTACTGTTACTGTTGTTACTGTTACTGTTGTTACTGTTGTTACTGTTACTGTTGTTACTGTTGTTACTGTTGTTACTGTTGTTACTGTTACTGTTGTTACTGTTGTTACTGTTGTTACTGTTGTTACTGTTACTGTTGTTACTGTTGTTACTGTTGTTACTGTTACTGTTGTTACTGTTGTTACTGTTACTGTTGTTACTGTTACTGTTGTTACTGTTGTTACTGTTGTTATTGTTGTTACTGTTACTGTTGTTACTGTTGTTACTGTTGTTACTGTTGTTACTGTTACTGTTGTTACTGTTGTTACTGTTACTGTTGTTACTGTTACTGTTGTTACTGTTGTTACTGTTGTTACTGTTGTTACTGTTACTGTTGTTACTGTTGTTACTGTTGTTACTGTTGTTACTGTTACTGTTGTTACTGTTGTTACTGTTGTTACTGTTACTGTTACTGTTGTTACTGTTACTGTTGTTACTGTTGTTACTGTTGTTACTGTTACTGTTGTTACTGTTGTTACTGTTACTGTTGTTACTGTTACTGTTGTTACTGTTGTTACTGTTGTTACTGTTGTTACTGTTGTTACTGTTACTGTTGTTACTGTTGTTACTGTTACTGTTGTTACTGTTACTGTTGTTACTGTTGTTACTGTTGTTACTGTTGTTACTGTTGTTACTGTTACTGTTGTTACTGTTGTTACTGTTGTTACTGTTGTTACTGTTACTGTTGTTACTGTTGTTACTGTTGTTACTGTTACTGTTGTTACTGTTGTTACTGTTACTGTTGTTACTGTTACTGTTGTTACTGTTGTTACTGTTGTTACTGTTGTTACTGTTGTTACTGTTGTTACTGTAACTGTTGTTACTGTTGTTACTGTTGTTACTGTTACTGTTGTTACTGTTGTTACTGTTGTTACTGTTACTGTTGTTACTGTTGTTACTGTTGTTACTGTTGTTACTGTTGTTACTGTTACTGTTGTTACTGTTGTTACTGTTGTTACTGTTACTGTTGTTACTGTTGTTACTGTTGTTACTGTTGTTACTGTTGTTACTGTTACTGTTGTTACTGTTACTGTTGTTACTGTTGTTACTGTTGTTACTGTTGTTACTGTTGTTACTGTTGTTACTGTTACTGTTGTTACTGTTACTGTTGTTACTGTTGTTACTGTTACTGTTGTTACTGTTACTGTTACTGTTGTTACTGTTGTTACTGTTGTTACTGTTGTTACTGTTGTTACTGTTGTTACTGTTACTGTTGTTACTGTTGTTACTGTTGTTACTGTTGTTACTGTTACTGTTGTTACTGTAACTGTTGTTACTGTTGTTACTGTTGTTACTGTTGTTACTGTTGTTACTGTTACTGTTGTTACTGTTGTTACTGTTGTTACTGTTGTTACTGTTACTGTTGTTACTGTTGTTACTGTTACTGTTGTTACTGTTGTTACTGTTACTGTTGTTACTGTTGTTACTGTTGTTACTGTTACTGCTGTTACTGTTGTTACTGTTACTGTTGTTACTGTTGTTACTGTTGTTACTGTTACTGTTGTTACTGTTACTGTTACTGTTGTTACTGTTACTGTTGTTACTGTTGTTACTGTTACTGTTGTTACTGTTGTTACTGTTGTTACTGTTACTGTTGTTACTGTAACTGTTGTTACTGTTGTTACTGTTGTTACTGTTGTTACTGTTGTTACTGTTGTTACTGTTACTGTTGTTACTGTTGTTACTGTTGTTACTGTTACTGTTGTTACTGTTGTTACTGTTGTTACTGTTGTTACTGTTGTTACTGTTACTGTTGTTACTGTTGTTACTGTTACTGTTGTTACTGTTACTGTTGTTACTGTTACTGTTGTTACTGTTGTTACTGTTACTGTTGTTACTGTTGTTACTGTTACTGTTGTTACTGTTGTTACTGTTGTTACTGTTGTTACTGTTGTTACTGTTGTTACTGTTGTTACTGTTACTGTTGTTACTGTTACTGTTGTTACTGTTGTTACTGTTACTGTTGTTACTGTTGTTACTGTTGTTACTGTTGTTACTGTTGTTACTGTTATTACTGTTGTTAATGTTACTGTTGTTACTGTTGTTACTGTTGTTACTGTTGTTACTGTTGTTACTGTTGTTACTGTTATTACTGTTACTGTTGTTACTGTTACTGTTGTTACTGTTGTTACTGTTGTTACTGTTGTTACTGTTACTGTTGTTACTGTTGTTACTGTTACTGTTACTGTTGTTACTGTTGTTACTGTTGTTACTGTTACTGTTATTACTGTTACTGTTACTGTTGTTACTGTTGTTACTGTTGTTACTGTTGTTACTGTTACTGTTATTACTGTTACTGTTACTGTTGTTACTGTTGTTACTGTTGTTACTGTTATTACTGTTACTGTTGTTACTGTTACTGTTGTTACTGTTGTTACTGTTGTTACTGTTGTTACTGTTGTTACTGTTACTGTTGTTACTGTTACTGTTACTGTTGTTACTGTTACTGTTGTTACTGTTGTTACTGTTACTGTTGTTACTGTTGTTACTGTTGTTACTGTTGTTACTGTTGTTACTGTTGTTACTGTTGTTACTGTTACTGTTGTTACTGTTGTTACTGTTGTTACTGTTACTGTTGTTACTGTTGTTACTGTTGTTACTGTTACTGTTGTTACTGTTATTACTGTTACTGTTGTTACTGTTACTGTTGTTACTGTTGTTACTGTTGTTACTGTTGTTACTGTTACTGTTATTACTGTTGTTACTGTTGTTACTGTTGTTACTGTTGTTCCTGTTGTTACTGTTGTTACTGTTACTGTTGTTACTGTTGTTACTGTTGTTACTGTTGTTACTGTTACTGTTGTTACTGTTGTTACTGTTATTACTGTTGTTACTGTTGTTACTGTTGTTACTGTTGTTACTGTTGTTACTGTTACTGTTGTTACTGTTGTTACTGTTGTTACTGTTGTTACTGTTGTTACTGTTACTATTGTTACTGTTACTGTTGTTACTGTTGTTACTGTTGTTACTGTTGTTACTGTTACTGTTATTACTGTTACTGTTGTTACTGTTGTTACTGTTGTTACTGTTGTTACTGTTGTTACTGTTGTTACTGTTGTTACTGTTGTTACTGTTACTGTTGTTACTGTTGTTACTGTTACTGTTGTTACTGTTGTTACTGTTGTTACTGTTACTGTTGTTACTGTTACTGTTGTTACTGTTGTTACTGTTACTGTTGTTACTGTTGTTACTGTTGTTACTGTTACTGTTGTTACTGTTACTGTTGTTACTGTTGTTACTGTTGTTACTGTTGTTACTGTTACTGTTGTTACTGTTGTTACTGTTACTGTTGTTACTGTTGTTACTGTTACTGTTGTTACTGTTGTTACTGTTGTTACTGTTGTTACTGTTACTGTTACTGTTGTTACTGTTGTTACTGTTGTTACTGTTACTGTTGTTACTGTTGTTACTGTTGTTACTGTTGTTACTGTTGTTACTGTTACTGTTGTTACTGCTGTTACTGTTGTTACTGTTGTTACTGTTGTTACTGTTGTTACTGTTACTGTTGTTACTGTTACTGTTGTTACTGTTGTTACTGTTGTTACTGTTGTTACTGTTGTTACTGTTACTGTTACTGTTGTTACTGTTACTGTTGTTACTGTTGTTACTGTTGTTGCTGTTGTTACTGTTGTTACTGTTACTGTTGTTACTGTTACTGTTGTTACTGTTACTGTTGTTACTGTTGTTACTGTTGTTACTGTTGTTACTGTTACTGTTGTTACTGTTGTTACTGTTGTTACTGTTACTGTTGTTACTGTTACTGTTGTTACTGTTACTGTTGTTACTGTTACTGTTGTTACTGTTGTTACTGTTGTTACTGTTGTTACTGTTACTGTTGTTACTGTTGTTACTGTTACTGTTGTTACTGTTGTTACTGTTGTTACTGTTACTGTTGTTACTGTTGTTACTGTTGTTACTGTTACTGTTGTTACTGTTGTTACTGTTGTTACTGTTACTGTTGTTACTGTTGTTACTGTTGTTACTGTTGTTACTGTTGTTACTGTTACTGTTGTTACTGTTACTGTTGTTACTGTTGTTACTGTTGTTACTGTTGTTACTGTTGTTACTGTTGTTACTGTTACTGTTGTTACTGTTGTTACTGTTGTTACTGTTGTTACTGTTGTTACTGTTGTTACTGTTGTTACTGTTGTTACTGTTACTGTTGTTACTGTTACTGTTGTTACTGTTGTTACTGTTACTGTTGTTACTGTTGTTACTGTTACTGTTGTTACTGTTGTTACTGTTGTTACTGTTGTTACTGTTACTGTTGTTACTGTTGTTACTGTTACTGTTGTTACTGTTGTTACTGTTGTTACTGTTGTTACTGTTACTGTTGTTACTGTTGTTACTGTTGTTACTGTTACTGTTGTTACTGTTGTTACTGTTACTGTTGTTACTGTTGTTACTGTTGTTACTGTTGTTACTGTTGTTACTGTTGTTACTGTTGTTACTGTTACTGTTGTTACTGTTGTTACTGTTGTTACTGTTGTTACTGTTACTGTTGTTACTGTTACTGTTATTACTGTTACTGTTGTTACTGTTGTTACTGTTGTTACTGTTGTTACTGTTACTGTTGTTACTGTTGTTACTGTTGTTACTGTTGTTACTGTTACTGTTGTTACTGTTGTTACTGTTGTTACTGTTGTTACTGTTACTGTTGTTAGTGTTGTTACTGTTGTTACTGTTGTTACTGTTGTTAATGTTGTTACTGTTACTGTTACTGTTACTGTTGTTACTGTTGTTACTGTTGTTACTGTTGTTACTGTTACTGTTGTTACTGTTACTGTTGTTACTGTTACTGTTGTTACTGTTGTTACTGTTACTGTTGTTACTGTTACTGTTACTGTTGTTACTGTTGTTACTGTTACTGTTGTTACTGTTGTTACTGTTGTTACTGTTGTTACTGTTGTTACTGTTACTGTTGTTACTGTTGTTACTGTTACTGTTGTTACTGTTGTTACTGTTACTGTTGTTACTGTTACTGTTGTTACTGTTGTTACTGTTGTTACTGTTACTGTTGTTACTGTTGTTACTGTTACAGCCTCGAGTCTTCTTGGGTACGATGCTACAAGCAAATACAGGCACACCTGTATTTGGGGAGTTTCTCCCATTCTTCTCTGCAGATCCTCCCAAGCTCTGTCAGGTTGGATGGGGAGCGTCGCTGCACAGCTATTTTCAGGACTCTCCAGAGATGTTGGATCGGGTCCAAGTCCGGGCTCTGGTGGGCCACTCAAGGACAGAGATGGTTGTCCTTCTTTTCAGTCTCCTGAGGGGGAATAGGCGTTGTCGTGCCCTCTTCACGACTGTCTTGGTGTGTTTGGACCATGATAGTTTGTTGGTGATGTGGACACCAACGAACTTGAAGCTCTCAACCTGCTCCACTACAGCCCTGTCGATGAGAATGGGAGCGTGCTCCTTTTCCTGTAGTCCACGATCATCTCCTTTTGTCTTGATCACATTGAGGGAGAGGTTGTTATCCTGGCACCACACTGCCAGGTCTCTGACCTCCTCCCCTATAGGCTGTCTCATCGTTGTCGGGGATCAGGCCTACCACCGTTGTGTCGTCTGCAAATTTGAATGATGGTGTTGGAGTCGTGCTTGGCCACGCAGTCATTGTTGCCAACCCTTACCACCTGGGGGGCGGCCCGTCAGGAAGTTCAGGATCCAGTTGCACTGTACATTGAGACATCAAGTGGTTTGTGATGATGTGGTTCAGTTGGTAGAGCACGGCGCTTGCAATGCTAGCGTTGTGGGTTCGATTCCTACAGGGGGACCAGTATGAATATGTATGCACTCACTACTGTACGTTCCTCTGGATAAGAGCGTCTACTGAAATGGAAAAGGAATGAATAGAACATTTCAGTTTCCAAATAGACATAAGTTGCATTAGCAAAGTACTGGAGCACATATATCAAGAAGTATTTTTATATTCCACAAGTATTATCAGATTAACTGTTTTGTACAGATTATTATCAGACTCAAATTACAAATGCTGGTAAACACTCAAATACATTTAGTTTAAATGTTTTAACAAAAGTAGTGCACCGGGCCTTTACTAGTCCTGTTTTAGAGGGCCTCTTCTCCTCTCTCTCTAAGCGCCGGGGCCTTGTCAAATAGCTGCAGCCCCTCCTGTGATGCAGCCATGGCTAGGCCCTCTGCTCTACTGATGGAACCATGGCTAGGCCCTCTGCTCTACTGATGGAACCATGGCTAGGCCCTCTGCTCTACTGATGGAACCATGGCTAGGCCCTCTGCTCTACTGATGGAACCATGGCTAGGCCCTCTGCTCTACTGATGGAACCATGGCTTGGCCCTCTGCTCTACTGATGGAACCATGGCTAGGCCCTCTGCTCTACTGATGGAACCATGGCTAGGCCCTCTGCTCTACTGATGGAACCATGGCTAGGCCCTCTGCTCTGCTAATGGAACCATGGCTAGGCCCTCTGCTCTACTGATGGAACCATGGCTAGGCCCTCTGCTCTACTGATGGAACCATGGCTAGGCCCTCTGCTCTACTGATGGAACCATGGCTAGGCCCTCTGCTCTACTGATGGAACCATGGCTAGGCCCTCTGCTCTACTGATGGAACCATGGCTAGGCCCTCTGCTCTTCTGATGGAACTTAGCTTTGAAAATGTCTGGTTGTGTCGGCTTCACACTGTGTTCATACTGGACCTGGAGGGCATATCTGTGTCCCAAAATGGCACCCTATTCCCTATGTAGTGCACTACTTTTGACCAGGGCCCAATTAGTGCACTGTGTAGGGAATAGGGTGCCATTTGGGACTCAGAACCTACAGTACAACAAGCCTACACAGTGACTGGAGGAAAAGGAGCTATTAGCCCAATAAACACTGACAGGAGGCAGAGCAGGAAGTAGCCTAATAAACACTGACAGGAGGCAGAGCAGGAAGTAGCCTAATAAACACTGACAGGAGGCAGAGCAGGAAGTAGCCTAATAAACACTGACAGGAGGCAGAGCAGGAAGTAACCTAATACACACTGACAGGTGGCAGAGCAGGAAGTAGCCTAATAAACACTGACAGATGGCAGAGCAGGAAGTAGCCCAATAAACACTGACAGGAGGCAGAGCAGGAAGTAGCCTAATAAACACTGACAGGAGGCAGAGCAGGAAGTAGCCCAATAAACACTGACAGGAGGCAGAGCAGGAAGTAGCCTAATAAACACTGACAGGAGGCAGAGCAGGAAGTAGCCTAATAAACACTGACAGGAGGCAGAGCAGGAAGTAGCCCAATAAACACTGACAGGAGGCAGAGCAGGAAGTAGCCTAATAAACACTGACAGGAGGCAGAGCAGGAAGTAGCCTAATAAACACTGACAGGAGGCAGAGCAGGAAGTAGCCTAATAAACACTGACAGGAGGCAGAGCAGGAAGTAGCCCAATAAACACTGACAGGAGGCAGAGCAGGAAGTAGCCTAATAAACACTGACAGGAGGCAGAGCAGGAAGTAGCCTAATAAACACTGACAGGAGGCAGAGCAGGAAGTAGCCTAATAAACACTGACAGGAGGCAGAGCAGGAAGTAGCCTAATAAACACTGACAGATGGCAGAGCAGGAAGTAGCCTAATAAACACTGACAGATGGCAGAGCAGGAAGTAGCCTAATAAACACTGACAGGAGGCAGAGCAGGAAGTAGCCTAATAAACACTGACAGGAGGCAGAGCAGGAAGTAGCCTAATAAACACTGACAGAAGGCAGAGCAGGAAGTAGCCTAATAAACACTGACAGGTGGCAGAGCAGGAAGTAGCCTAATAAACACTGACAGGAGGCAGAGCAGGAAGTAGCCTAATAAACACTGACAGGAGGCAGAGCAGGAAGTAGCCTAATAAACACTGACAGGAGGCAGAGCAGGAAGTAGCCTAATAAACACTGACAGGAGGCAGAGCAGGAAGTAGCCTAATAAACACTGACAGGAGGCAGAGCAGGAAGTAGCCTAATAAACACTGACAGGAGGCAGAGCAGGAAGTAGCCTAATAAACACTGACAGGAGGCAGAGCAGGAAGTAGCCTAATAAACACTGACAGGAGGCAGAGCAGGAAGTAGCCTAATAAACACTGACAGGAGGCAGAGCAGG